>NC_091962.1:5666762-5926762 GCF_031021105.1 Erythrolamprus reginae | reverse complement strand
ATTAAGGGAAGGAAGGAAAAGAGAAGGGAAGGACAGAAGGAAGGAAGGAAAAGAGAATTAAGGGAAGGACAGAAGGAAGGAAGGAAGGAAGGAAAAGAGAATTAAGGGAAGGACAGAAGGAAGGAAGGAAGGAAGGAAAAGAGAATTAAGGGAAGGACAGAAGGAAGGAAGGAAGGAAAAGAGAATTAAGGGAAGGACAGAAGGAAGGAAGGAAGGAAAAGAGAATTAAGGGAAGGACAGAAGGAAGGAAGGAAGGAAAAGAGAATTAAGGGAAGGACAGAAGGAAGGGAGGAAGGGAGGAAGGAAGGAAGGAAGGAAAAGAGAATTAAGGGAAGGAAGGAAAAGAGAAGGGAAGGACAGAAGGAAGGAAGGAAAAGAGAATTAAGGGAAGGACAGAAGGAAGGAAGGAAGGAAAAGAGAATTAAGGGAAGGACAGAAGGAAGGAAGGAAGGAAGGAAAAGAGAATTAAGGGAAGGACAGAAGGAAGGAAGGAAGGAAAAGAGAATTAAGGGAAGGACAGAAGGAAGGAAGGAAGGAAAAGAATTAAGGGAAGGACAGAAGGAAGGAAGGAAGGAAGGAAAAGAGAATTAAGGGAAGGACAGAAGGAAGGAAGGAAGGAAGGAAAAGAGAATTAAGGGAAGGACAGAAGGAAGGAAGGAAAAGAATTAAGGGAAGGACAGAAGGAAGGAAGGAAGGAAAAGAGAATTAAGGGAAGGACAGAAGGAAGGAAGGAAGGAAGGAAAAGAGAATTAAGGGAAGGACAGAAGGAAGGAAGGAAGGAAGGAAGGAAAAGAGAATTAAGGGAAGGACAGAAGGAAGGAAGGAAGGGAGCAACAGCACTTAAACCTAAGCGGCTTAGAGAGTCAGTATATTGCTGACACCCAACAATCTGGATCCTCATTTTACCGCCCATGGAAGGATGAGTCAACCTTGAGCTGGTCAGGATCAGACTGCTGGCAGTGGGCAAAACTTCCAGCAGTGGACAGTGGGCAGAATTAGCCTTCATTCTGGCCACTGTCCAGGAAGGAAGAAGTAGGTATCAATAGCCCTTAGACCTACAGACCGCTTCATGGTGCTTTACAGCCCTCTCTAAGTGGCTTGCAAAGTCAGCCTATTGCCCTCAGCAATCTGGGTCCTCAGGTCGTCCAGAAGGCTGAGTCAACATCGAGCCACATCAAAACCAAACTCCTTGCAGTGGGCAGAATCAGCCGGTCATGCTGCACAATAACCACTGCACCACCATGACTCCTAGGAGGCAACCAGGGGTGGGCTGCTGCCTGGACGGGGGTGGGGGGTGGGGGACACTCAGTGGGGTAGCAAAAATGGAGCTTCACCCCAGAGCACCCAATTTGCACTGAAAGATGTTGAAAGATTGTCTGGAGGACAGAAGGAAACGGGGGGGACATGATCGAAACATTTAAATATGTCAAATGGTTAAATAGGGTTCAGGAGGGAAGTGTTTTTAATAGGAAAGTGGACACAAGAACAAGGGGACACAGTCTGAAGTTAGTTGGGGGAAAGATCAAAAGTAACATGAGAAAATATTATTTCACTGAAAGAGTAGTAGATCCTTGGAACAAACTTCCAGAGACGTGGCTGGTAAATCCACAGTAACTGAATTTAAACATGCCTGGGATAAACATAGATCCATCCTAAGATAAAACACAGGAAATAGTATAAGGGCAGACTAGATGGACCAGGAGGTCTTTTTTCTGCCGTCAGTCTTTTATGTTTCTAAGAAAATGCGAGGTATCCTGCATAAGCCACGCCCACAGCGTGGTAGTAAAAATTTGGGCAGCCCTTCACTGGATGCAACCCGTAGTCCTCCAGGCCCTTCTAGGCCTCCGCTGATGGAAAAACTCTTCTCTCCTCCAGAGCCTGATCACAGCCCACGAGCAGTTCAAAGCCACCCTGCCAGAGGCCGATAAGGAGCGCATGGCCATCCTGGGCATTCAGAACGAGATCCAAAAGATTGCTCAAACCTACGGCATCAAGCTCTCGGGACAGAACCCTTACACCACCCTCTCCCATCACGACATTGCCAACAAGTGGGACAAGGTGAGAACCAAAAAAGATACAACGGAGGGTTAAGAATGGGAGAATCCATCGTGCAGGAGATGGAGGGGGGATCTATTTTTCCCCAGGCTGAGTCGCATCCCTTATTAGTGGCTGTCTTCCATCCATGTTCAGTATTTATCCATCTAAGACCACAATGGAGCCCAACATTGCTGTTGATAAAGCAAGACAGTTGTTAAGTGAATTGTTCCCCATTTTGCGACCTTTTTTGCACATTTGTTAAGTGAATCATGCGGCCGTTAAGCGAATCTGGCTTCCCCATCGACTTTGCTTGTCAGAAGCCAGCTGGGAAGGTCACATGACCCCAGGACAGTGCAGTCATAAGTTCATGCCAGTTTCCAAGTACAGTGGTACCTCATGATACGAACCCCTCGTCTTACGAACAACCCAACATACGAACCCGGGGCTTAGAATTTTTTTGCCTCTTCTTACGAACTTTTTCCTTCTTACGAACCCGCCGCCGCCGAGAAGCCCCGCCGTCCGGCTGTCTCTGTCCTTCCATTTAGGTTCGGGTTTGGCGTTCGGGTTCAGGAGGACGCTGAGAAGCCCCCCGGCTGTTTCAAAAGGTGACAGCTGGGCGGCGGCGTTTTTTTTGCGGGTTTTTTTTCCCGTTGCACAGATTAATTGATTTTACATTATTTCCTATGGGAAACAATGTTTCGTCTTACGAACTTTTCGTCTTACGAACCTCCCCCGGGAACCAATTAGGTTCGTAAGACGAGGTATGACTGTACCTGAATTTTGACTGTACCTGAATTTTGACCATGTGACTGTTGCCGCAACGGCCATAAGTGTGAAAAAGTGGCCCTACCGCTTCCTCGTTGACTTTGCTTGTCAGAAAAGACGCAAAAGGGGATCACATCACTCCAGGACACTGCAACCGTCATAAGCACGAGTCGTTGCCAAACATCTGAATGTTGGAATGGTCGTAAGTGTGAAAGTCACTTTTTTCAGCATCGTAACTTTGAACAGTCACTAAATGAACTGTTATAAATCGAAGACTACCTGTAGAAGTCAATATTTGTAGCTCAGTGTTGAACTGTGGGGTCCTTGTTGGTTCTCTTGCAGACATTTCATAGACCATCTGGGTGACATCATCAGGGCTAGAAGGCAGTGAGGCTTGCTCTCTATGAAACCCTGATGATGTTATCTATTTTAATTTTTATTTATTTATTCATTTGTCCAATTTACAAATACATAGGAAGAAAAATAGACATGTGATAATATAAAAGAGGTTGAAAGTGAACTTAGAGGAGAGGATATATGAAAGGAAGAGAATATATAAGATAGGTGAAAGAAAGGAAAGACAATTGGACAGGGGACGAAAGGCACACCAGTGCACTTATTTATGCCCCTTACTGGCCTCTTAGGAGAGGTCAATCGTGGAGAGTCTAAGGGAGAAATGTTGGGGGTTAGGGCTTGACACAATTGAGTCCGGTAATGAGTTCCACGCTTCGATAACTCGATTGTTGAAATCATATTTTTTACAGTCAAGTTTGGCGCGGTTCGTATTAAGTTCGAATCTGTTTATTTTATTTATTTATTTATTACTTAGATTTGTATGCCGCCCCTCTCTGAAGACTCGGGGCGGCTCACAACATGTGGAAACAAATCATAAATAATCTAACAATTTTAAAATGAAAAGATTTAAAAGACCCCATATACTAACAGACATACACACAAGCATACCATATATAAATTAAACATGCCCAGGGGAAGATGTTTCAGTTCCCCCATGCCTGACGGCAAAGGTGGGTTTTAAGGAGTTTATGGAAGGCAGGAAGAGTAGGGGCAGTTCTAATCTCCGGGGGGAGTTGGTTCCAGAGGGCCGGTGCCACCACAGAGAAGGCTCTTCCCCTGGGGCCCGCCAACCGACATTGTTTAGTTGATGGGACCCGGAGAAGGCCCACTCTGTGGGACCTGATCGGTCGCTGGGATTCGTGCGGCAGGAGGCGGTCTCGGAGATATTCTGGTCCAATGCCATGAAGGGCTTTAAAGGTCATAACCAACACTTTGAATTGTGACCGGAAACTGATCGGCAACCAATGCAGACTGCGTGCTCTTGTGTTATTGCGGTTGAAGCTGAAGTAGTCATTGACCGGTAGGACGTTGCAGCATAGGATCTTGTGGGCAATACTCAAATCGTGTTTTAGGCGCCGTGGTTCTAGGCTTTCAAGGCCCAGGATTGTTAGTCTATTTTCGTAGGGTCTTCTGTTTCGAGTGGAGGAGTGAAGGGCTCTTCTGGTGAAATATCTTTGGACATTTTCAAGGGTGTTGATGTCTGAGATGTGGTATGGGTTCCAGACAGATGAGCAGTAGTCAAGGATGGGTCTGGCAAAAGTTTTGTAGGCTCTGGTGAGTAGAGGGAGATTGCCTGAGCAGAAGCTGCGTAGGATCAGGTTAACAACTCTAGAGGCTTTTTTGGCGATATTGTTGCAGCAAACAACCAAGCTCAGAGAGTAACACACTGTTGTCATCATTCCCTGCTTTAATTCAAACTAGAAAGGGGCTGAGATTTGACGTGGGGAGGGTGGCGTTACTTTTCTCCCTTTTCAAATTCCCCCGGAGAGATGTTTAAACACCAGTTTGCCTCTGTCCTTCCATTTAGGTGAAACAGCTGGTTCCACATCGCGACCAGACCTTGCAGGAGGAACTGGCGAGGCAGCAAGCCAACGAACGCCTGCGACGCCAATTCGCCGCCCAGGCTAATATCATTGGTCCCTGGGTCCAGACCAAGATGGAGGTCAGTCCTTCCTTCTCCTTTCCATCAGTATGGCGCTTCCCGTTCCTCTGGCGGGATGGTGCAGAGAACTGATTATCTTTTTAAAAAATATATATAATTTTTTTATTTACAAGGCTATATACAAAAGACATAACAACATATAAACATCAATAGACAATATACAGCAACAACGGAAAATACATTTAAAAGGTTGGGCGGGTGAACGGCAGATCTATGATAATAAGTTGTGCTGTAAATATTCTCAATATCCCGATATAGTATAGTTAAATAATTACATTGTATATAAATAAGAGATAAAGTTGAGTATGAAATGTTCTGTCTGCGTCACTCCAGAAGCCAATACCAACCCAAAAAGAGAAGCCAGACACACTGGTAAAAGGCAAAGGCAGTTTTATAAAATCCAAGAAAAACACAGCTAACAGAAAATGTCCTTACAAACAGGAAAACGCTGTATCTTCAGATATATCCACGAAGGCCAAAAGTCCATGCAGCAATACAGAATTCTTGCTGCCAAGCCGAGGCTGTAGATAGCAGACCTACACCTCTCACGGATCTTCCAAAGCTGCTGGGCCACAAGCCAGGAACAGAGACGCCGAGAAACAAGACAGGATAACGCCACGCCAAGCTGATAACACTCCACATGGCTTAAAGGGCTTGCCTGCCTTTTAAACCCTGCTGATGAGTACCACACCCAAACCCAACTGTTTCTACTTCAATCGTGAAAATATCTCTTTAACTGCTCCTTTCGTTGCTCTGAACGTCGCTGTCTCATGTCAATGACAGCTTGTGCGTCATCACCTAATGACTCCAAGCTACTGGCTGGGGAGAGCCCCCCCCCCCCCGGGGCTCTCATGCTGTTCTCCTTCATCCCATTCCTGACTTTCCTCTCCCCCGTCCGAGTGTTCAGCCCCCTCCTCTGCGCTGTCATCCTCCTCCGGGCATGGAGCCAGCAGAGACACAGCTGGTCCCTGAGCAGCCTCAGGCTGAATCACAACATGAAACAGCAGAGAAATTATAGATAGATAGGTTTGGTTTTAGCGTATATCTTATTTCAATCTTTTACTAGAATAGAATAAACACCAGACTGTTGTTTTTGTATACATACAATAACAATTGTTAATCAGATTTTTTCTCTCTCTTTTTTTTTCCTTTTCTAACCAGCAGTAGAAAGAGTCCCAGACAGAATCTTCGTTATTTCTAAGTTCCATAGTTAGTTTGGTCATTTCTGCGCAGCTTCTAATCTTTTCTAATATTAGTCCATCGTGTGGCATGTCATCATTTTTCCACCGTTGTGCGGAATGCTAGTCTGGCCGCTGTAGTAATATTACTACAGAGAGCTGATTATCAAGTAGGCCCAGCTTGCGGGCTGGGGAATTCTGGGAGTTGAAGTCCACATATCTTTTAAGTTGCCAAAGTTGAGAAACACTGCCCTAATCTAAATTGGAATGGGACAACTCTCTACACCTAATTTGCCTTGGGACAACTTGCTGCAGGACAGTATAACAATTCAATTTAATTACATAAAACAAATAAATAAATGTTTTCATTTGTGTTGTTCACATTTTATTCTGTCCCTTCTTTTGCATCCTTTCTTTAATGATTATATTCTACAACTTCTTTAATATTTATTTATTTATTTACTTATTTATTAGATTTGTATGCCGCCCCTCTCCGTAGACTCGGGGCGGCTCACAACCCAATAAAAACAGTTCCTGACAAATCTAATAATTTACAATTTAAAATTTAAAATAGTTTTTAAAAAACCCATTTTTAAGCAGACATACCTACAAACATACCATGCATAAATTATATAGGCCCGGGGGAGATATCTCAGTTCCCCCATGCCTGACGACAAAGGTGGGTTTTAAGGAGTTTGCGAAAGGCAAGGAGGGTAGGGGCAGTTCTAATCTCTGGGGGGAGCTGGTTCCAGAGAGTCGGGGCCGCCACAGAGAAGGCTCTTCTCCTGGGGCCCGCCAACCGACATTGTTTAGTTGACGGGACCCGGAGAAGGCCAACTCTGTGGGACCTAATCTGTCGCTGGGATTCGTGCGGCAGAAGGCGGTCTCGGAGATATTAATGTAACTCTTGTCCAGCAATCAGTTGTCCCGTGACAAGTGGGCCGCAGCGAATTGTCCTAGAACCAATCCAAATAACTTTTCAATATAGAGGCACTTAAAGCAGTGATTTTCAACCTTTTTTGAGCCGCGGCACATTTTTTACATTTACGAAACCCTGGGGCACATTGAGCAGGGGGGGGATAAAAAAAGTTTGGACAAAAAAATTCTCTCTCTCTCTTCCTCTCCTTCGCTCTATTTCTTTCTCCCTCCCTCTTTCTCTCCCTTCCTTCCTCTTTCTTTCTCTCTCTCTTCCTTTCTTTCTCTTCCTTCCTTCCTCTTTTTTGCTCTCTTTCTCTCTTCCTCCCTCCCTCTATGTCTGTCTCTCTCTCTCCTTCCCTCCCTCTTTCTCTCTCTCTTTCTCTCGTTCTCTTGTTCTTTCTCTCTCTTGTTCTCTTTCTCTCTCTCTCGCTCTTTCTCTCTCTTGCTTTCTTTCTCTCTTGCTTTCTCTCTCTTACTTTCTTTCTCTCTTGCTTTCTCTCTCTCTTGCTTTCTTTCTCTCTCTCTTGCTTTCTCTCTCTCTCTTGCTTTCTCTCTCTTTTGCTCTCTCTTGCTTTCTTTCTCTCTTGTTCTCTTTCTCTCTCTCTTGCTTTCTTTCTCTCTCTCTTGCTTTCTTTCTCTCTCTGGCTTGCTTTCTCTCGTTTTCTTTCTCTCTCTCTCGCTCTTTCTTTCTTTTTCTTTCTCTTGTTTTCTTTCCCTCTCTGAGCTTCGCGGCACACCTGACCATGTCTCGCGGCACACTAGTGTGCCGTGGCACACTGGTTGAAAAACACTGACTTAAAGCATTGACACTAAAGAAAAAAGGGCTATTCTAAAGATGGATCAGAACAGACAAATAATTATAAAACACTTAAAATTGTTTTACTTAGATCTCTGCTTCCAATTTGCAAAATCTCACCAGATTCCGGTGACCATCGATGCCTCGTCATATTTGAGGGAAGGGGAATTTGAGCCAGGTGCCCAACCCTTAGGTCAAACTTCTCTTTTTAACCCCTCCAGGAAATTGGTCATGTCTCCGTGGAGATAAGCGGGCCGCTCGAGGACCAAATGAACCAACTGAAACAGCACGAGCAAAATATCATCAATTACAAAGCAAATATTGACAAGCTGGAAGGCGACCACCAGCTCATCCAAGAAGCTCTCGTTTTCGACAACAAGCACACCAATTACACCATGGAAGTAAGTGCCTGGACAGAGGAGGGCAAGGAAAGCAACGGGAAATGCGGGTAGTCCTCAATTTACGACCTCCATTGGGAGCGGAGTTTCCATTGCTAAGCAAAGCAGTTGTTAAGCCAATCGCACCCCAACTTACGACCCTTTTTTGCCAGGGTGGTTGTTGAATGAATCCAGCTTCCTTATTATTATTATTATTATTATTATTATTATTATTATTATTATTTGTATGCCGCCCCTCTCCGTAGACTCGGGGCGGCTCACAACACAATAAAACAGCTCATAACAAATCTAATTAACTTTGCTTGTTTGGGAAGGCTGTAAATGAGAGACCGCAACTCTGATAAATACATGCTGGTTGCCAAGTGACTGACAGGACCCAAATTTTGGTCATGTGAT
Source organism: Erythrolamprus reginae (assembly GCF_031021105.1). Classification (NCBI taxonomy): domain Eukaryota; kingdom Metazoa; phylum Chordata; class Lepidosauria; order Squamata; family Dipsadidae; genus Erythrolamprus; species Erythrolamprus reginae. Next base: position 5,918,257 of record NC_091962.1, on the reverse strand, counting down.
GGGGGGGGGGATCGTGGTGACAGTTCGTAAGTGTGAGGACCAATTATAAGCCATTGTTTTCATTGCCACTGTAACTTTCAACGGTCACTAAACAAATAGTTATAAGTCCAGGACTACCTGAGAAATTTGTCAATAATGAATTCCTGAATTTGGGGCCACCAAAATTTTCAGGCAAAGGTCTAATTCACGCGAGATTGAGCATTTTCACGTCTCCCAACCTACCAAGTTCAATCCGGTCTGTTTCTCTGCAAAAAAAGAATAATAATCTCTCCTATTCCTGCCTCTCCTTCTCTGCCGCTCTCCTCCTCTTCGTCTTGACCGCAGCACATCCGCGTGGGCTGGGAGCAGCTCTTGACCACGGTGGCCCGCACCATCAATGAAATCGAGAACCAGATCTTGACCCGCGATGCCAAAGGCATCAGCCAAGAACAGATGAATGAGTTCCGGGCCTCCTTCAACCATTTCGACCGGGTGGGTAGCAGACCGTTCTTATGCCAGCATCTCTTGTGAACAAAAATACCCCTGGGGGGCCTGTCACTCAAGCCACACGCTGGGGGCCGTTCCGAGTCTCCCCCTCCGCTTCTCACCTTTTCCCCACTTGACTTATTGCAGAAACGAAATGGGCTGATGGACCCTGATGACTTCCGGGCCTGCTTGATCTCCATGGGATACGACCTGGTAGGGCAGTGATTTCAACCTTTTTTGAGCTGCGGCACATTTTTTACATATACAAAATTATGGGGCACATTAAGTGGGGGGGGGGGGGAGTGGGGGGGCTAAAAAAAGTGTGGACAAAAAAATTATCTCTCTTCCTCCCTTTCGCTCTATTTCTCTCCCTCTTTCTCTCTCTTCCTTCCTTCCCCTCTCTGTCCATCCCTCTTTCTTTCTTCCTTCCTTCCTCTCTTTTTTGCTCTTTCTATCTCTCCCTCCTTCCCTTCCTCTTTTTCTCTCTTGCTTTCTTTCTCTCTCTCTCTTGCTTCCTTTCTCTCTCTCTTGCTTCCTTTCTCTCTCTCTTGCTTCCTTTCTCTCTCTCTTGCTTTCTTTCTCTCTCTTTCTCTCTCTCTCTTTCTTTCTCTCTTTCTCTTTCTTTCTTTCTCTCTTTCTTTCTTTCTTTCTTTCTCTCTCTCTTTCTCTCTCTTTCTCTCTTTCTTTCTTTCTCTCTCTTTCTCTTTCTCTCTTGCTTTCTTTCTCTCTATTTCTCTATTTCTCTCTCTCTTTCTCTCTCTGTCTTACTTTCTTTCTCTCTCTCTCTTTCTCTCTCTTGCTGAGCTTCGCGGCACACCTGACCACTGGTTGAAAAACACTGTGGTAGGGGACCAGCCTAGACTGGGAGGACTGGGTTGTGTGTAGCTGCTAGAGCATCATTTGGAAGGGAGGGGGCACGCAGTAACTGTCGCTTAGAGCATGAGATTTTAACCTTGTGTATAGCGATAAAGGAGAAGAGTTGAAGCTCAGGATTGAAATGAAATGTCCTTGGCACTCTCTATGCATGGTTGTTTTCTTGAAGACATTATATTACCCAACTAGGTAACATCATCAGTACTAGTGAGGTATCTAACACCACCAGAGTTAGTCAATCTAGCTCAGAGAGAGAGTGCCAGGATTAAGCATATTCTGGGGTAATATTTATTATTTTATTTATTTATTAATCAGATTTGTATGCCACCCCTCTCCGCAGACTCCGGGCGGCTAACAACAATAAACAAATCTAATATTAAAAATAATCTTAAAAACCCCAATTTAAAGAACCAATCATACATACAAGCATACCATGTATAAATTCTATAAGCCTAGGGGGAAGGGAATATCTCAATTCCCCCATGCCTGACGACAGAGGTGGGTTTTGAGGAGCTTACGAAAGGCGAGGAAGGTGGGGGCAACTCTGATATGCGGGGGGAGTTGGTTCCAGAGGGCCGGGGCCGCCACAGAGAAGGCTCTTCCCCTGGGTCCCGCCAGACGACATTGTTTAGTCGACGGGACCCAGAGAAGGCCAACTCTGTGGGACCTAACTGGTCGCTGGGATTCGTGCGGCAGAAGGCGGTCCCGGAGATATTCTGGTCCGGTGCCATGAAGGGCTTTATAGGTCATAACCAACACTTTGAATTGTGATCGGAAACCGATCGGCAACCAATGCAGACTGCGGAGTGTTGGAGTAACATGAGCAAATTTAGGAAAGCCCATGATAGCTCTTGCAGCTGCATATCTCAATGCAGATGAAAGGCCTACATAAACGCTGAGTTATTCTCAGGCAATTAAGCCTGCACCAAACTCATTAGGTGATAAGTATTTAAATACGCAAGAGCTCTCTGCTGGATGCTGTTCACGCTCTCTCTGATCCTGCGCTGTGTGAAGTGTGCTTTGAAGTTGCTGTATTGACCTGTTGGTTCCTGTGAATTATTGTAACTGAGATTATTATTATTATTATTATTATTATTATTATTATTATTATTTATTATTTATTAGATTTGTATGCCGCCCCTCTCTGTAGACTCGGGGCGGCTCACAACAGCAATAAAACAAATCATGACAAATCTAATAATTTAAAAACATTTTTTTAAAAAACCCGTTATTAAGCAGACATACACACAGACATACCATACATAAATTGTATAGGCCCAGGGGAGATATCTCAATTCCCCCATGCCTGGCGGCAAAAGTGGGTTTTAAGGAGTTTACGAAATAGTTGTAGTGAGATACTAGTGTAATGTATGTATAGTAAAGTAGTGTAAATAAGAAGTAAATATATTTTCCCAAGACTTCCTACTGCTGCTGTGTTTCATTGAAGAAACTCCAACTCCATATCTACTGGTCTGTGGCTGGCTGGTTGGGCGGGTTAGCTGGTCGGACTGGTTTGCTGCTTGGGAGGGTTAGCTGGTCGGACTGGTTTGCTGCTTGGGAGGGTTAGCTGGTCGGACTGGTTTGCTGCTTGGGCTGGCTAGCATCCAAAAGTGCAGCTCTGATAGAAAGTGGGGGGAGATGCAATAGAGATAGGATAGACAGATAGAGGTCTTGCAGCCCTCTGAGGAAGCCCATGTTGACTGCAAGTAGTGACTTCTGACAGTCTCAAAATGGGTGAACCGTGCAGTCAGGTGGTAGGGAAAGCAAGTAGGATGCTTGGCTGCATAGCTAGAGGTATAACAAGCAGGAAGAGGGAGATTATGATCCCGCTATATAGAATGCTGGTGAGACCACATTTGGAGTACTGTGTCCAGTTCTGGAGACCTCCCCTACAAAAAGATATTGACAAAACTGAACGGGTCCAAAGACGGGCTACAAGACTGGTGGAAGGTCTTAAGCATAAAACGTATCAGGAAAGACTTCATGAACTCAATCTGTATAGTCTGGAGGACAGAAGGAAAAGGGGGGACACGATAGAAACATTTAAATATATTAAAGGGTTAAATAAGGTCCAGGAGGGAAGTGTTTTTAATAGGAAAGTGAACACAAGAACAAGGGGACACAATCTGAAGTTAGTTGGGGGAAAGATCAAAAGCAAGGTGAGAAAATATTATTTGACTGAAAGAGTAGTAGATCCTTGGAACAAACTTCCAGCAGGTGTGGTAGATAAATCCACAGTCACTGAATCTAAACAAGCCTGGGATAAACATAGATCCATCCTAAGATAAAATACAGGAAATAGTATAAGGGCAGACTAGATGGACCAGGAGGTCTTTTTCTGCCGTCAGTCTTCTATGTTTCTAAGTCAAGGTGGGAGGGAATTTGTTAACTCTTTTTTTCCACGGATGCGAAGGTGCCGTTGTCAAAGCCCTGGGGAGATTTGGCTCAGCTGGAGAACCGGTTTGGTTTATGGCCCAGATAAGCTACCAGCGCCCTTGCCAAGTTCCTCTAATGGATTAAGGCTGGTTTTATAGCCCTTTTTATTTCCCCGAGCTCAGGAAATAAGCAGCAGGACAAAGAAGGAGAGAGATCCTCCTGGACAGCAGCATTATTTAAAGGGATTATTTAGCCTTCATGTCTAGACTAAAAACCAGAATTTTAGGATTTTGCATTGCCCTCAATGCCAGGGTGCCCTTTCTGGCTCTAAAAATGAGGCGGTAAATGCATTGAATTAAAGAATAGGGTTTAAAATTTAAAAATGGCAGCATGGACATCGAAATTCTGCCTGAACCAAGGAGAGAATCCACCCATTAGGGAATCCTTCCTCTCGCCTCCAGGGAGAAGTGGAGTTTGCCCGTATCATGACCCTGGTGGACCCCAACAACACAGGAGTGGTGACCTTCCAAGCGTTCATCGACTTCATGACCCGGGAGACGGCCGAGACCGACACAGCCGAACAGGTCATTGCCTCCTTCAAGATTCTGGCTTCGGACAAGGTGAGTCGGGGGGGAGATGGCTGGAGGGAGGGGGGAGAAGGAGAGAGGGTCCATCTCACCCACACCACTTTTGCAAGGGATTCTTTTTTACAAGCGGGATTAAACCTAGATTAGCTAAAGAGAATTAGCACCCTGGATTCCCCCTATTGGTTCCGGGTTTGTTTGCGGGTTTTTTTTTGGGGGGGGGGGGGAATCTCTGATTCTTTTTCCCCAGGAGGAAAAATCCGTCTTCTCCCAAACAAGGGAACTCCAGGCCCCCTTCCCAAACCAGCTCTATAATCCCAATTATTAATGGTTTATGGTGGCCCAGCTCTGCATCAGTGGAGCAGGAGACAAGGCAGCAGATCATGACAGCAGGAAGGACCCCAACTCAGGCTTCCCATCCCCCACCTGCCCAGCTGGTGGGCCTAGCAAGCCATCCTAGCCTGGCCTGGCCTTCTGCCCCGTCATACCAATTTGGACCGTCAACCTGGCTGCCCTCCAGGATGCTCTGGGCTTCACCCCCATCAGTGTAGCTGAGAGCAGCATCTGGAGAGGGCTGGTCTGGCCTCAATCAAGCAGGGCTCAGTCAGGCATCCTTCCCAAAAAAACTAGAGATGCTAGACAGGTCCTTGACATCTCCTGTCTGTGGAGATTCTCAACCGCCCAGGTCCTGGCTGTCCCAAAGATGCCTTTTCCAAAAATCCGACTTGAAAACGTTGCGCTTCTCATCCAAGGAGCTTTTTCAGTTCCGGCTGAAGGGTGGGGAACGGAGCCCAAAGACTATAAACCCTCCCACCCCATTCCGCTAGAAGAGAAGGAGCTTGGATGGAAAGCGCAATGTTTTCAAGAGGGGAGGAGCCCGAGGAAGTCCCGTTGCCTTTTGGAAAAGCTCCTTTGGGGCTCCTGCCAAGCGGGTGGTGAGCTCCGGCCTTCTCCGGCCTTCTAACCGGGTTGGGGTCCTCCGCAGAGCTACATCACGGTGGAAGAGCTGCGCCGGGAGCTGCCCCCCGAGCAGGCCGAGTACTGCATCACCAGGATGACCAAGTACAGCGGAGCCGATGCCGTCGCAGGCGCCTTGGACTATGTCTCCTTCTCCAGCGCCCTGTATGGGGAGAGCGACCTGTGATTCCCTCCCCTCACCACAAAAGGCATGTGGGAGCAGAATGGCCCTCCTCCTCCTCCTCCTCCCTGGGGTGCTAACACAATTCCTGTGCCCTAGCAGCCCCTTCCCCACATGCCACCCCCTCTTCAAATGTTGGGCAAAAGGTAACGAGAACCTCCCTCTCTCCACCCAAGAGCCACAGCTGGTGGAACCAAGAGGGGAGGGTCTTCCTCAGAAAACCGTCTCTTGTCCTGTCCTTGCTGCTCTCTCTTCTTTGCTGCTGAGCTAGTCAGCCTCCCCCTCCACTCCAGGCTGTGCTCTGCCCTGCCTCCCCACCCACCCGCCCTCCTGGGTCTCTCAGTCCCCAGGCACCCCGGACGCTGCCCAGATGATCACCGGGGCTGCCACGAGGGGTTCCCAAGGAAGGGCAGGGCTAGCATGGAACAGATGCTGTACCAATAAACACCACACTCTGGAGGCCCATCTGTGGTCGGGGTCTTTCTTCTCGGTAAGCCAAAAAGGGTGGGATGCTGCGCTAGTGTCCTGTAAGCTTAAAGGTCTGACCGCTCACTCTCTCTGCGAGCTTGGCACGAGGTGGCTTAGGATGGAAACTGAAGGATGGGATTCCCTCTATGGAAAGAAATCCAGGAGATTTCTGGCAGTCAGAATAGTCCGTCAGTGCAAGGGATTCCCCTCCAGAAGTTGTGAGTGCTCCATCCCTGAAGGTTTTTAAGAAGAGACAGGACAACTACCGTATTTTTTTCAGAGTATAAGACACACCTTAGTTTATGGGGAGGAAAATAGGGGAAAGAATCTGCTTACCAGGTACAGTGGTACCTCAACATACGAACCCCTCGTCTTACGAACAACCCGAGATACGAACCCGGGGTTCAGAAAATTTTTGCCTCTTCTTACGAACTTTTTCCGTCTTACGAACGCCAAACCCGAACTTCCGGGCTCGGCGTTCGGGAGGCCGCTGAGAAGCGCCCCGGCTGTTTTAAAAGGTGACAGCTGGGCTGCGGGGCTTCCCGGCGGCCTCCCAAACGCCGAGCCCGGAAGTTCGGCAAAAGTTCAGCGTTCAGGAGGCTGCTGGGAAGCCCCGCAGCCCGGCTGTCACCTTTTAAAACAGCCAGGGGGCTTATCGGCGGCCTCCCGAACGCCGAACCCGGAAGTTCAGGTTCGGCGTTCGGGAGGCCGCTGAGAAGCCCCCGGGCTGTTTTAAAAGGTGACAGCGTTTTTTTGCGGGGTTTTTTTTTGTTGTTGCACGGATTAATTGACTTTACATTGCTTCCTATGGGAAACAATGTTTCGTCTTACGAACCTTTTGTCTTACGAACCTCCCCCGGGAACCAATTAGGTTCGTAAGACGAGGTATGACTGTATTCATCTAGCTACCACATTATTTTATCCCCTGGTGAGGGCTTTTAAAAAAAGCTTATTCAGAGAGAGTAAGGATGAAAGAGCTTGCAAGCCAGTAAGAGCTGGAAACATCATTAGCACCTGGAAAGAAACATTCGGAGCAATGGGGAAAAACCCTGCTTGGAAAAAAACATTCTTCGCAGAGAGTAACAATGAAAGTGCCTGCAAGGTAAGAGCTGGGAAGATTGTTAGCACCTGGTTAGGGCTGGGGGGGAAAAGCTTTCCAAAAAATAGTGCTACATTCAGAGTATAAGATGCACCTGTATTTTCAGGAGGAAAAAAGATACGTTCTATACTCCAAAAAATACGGTATTTGTCCGAAATGGTAGACAGTCTCTTGTTTGAGCAGGGGTTGGACTAGAAGACCTCCAAGATCCCATCCAACTGTTACTCCTGTTATTCTGGAGCCTGGCCCGCTCCCTTCTGCCCACACCTCCCAAGACTTTATAATGTTGCCTGCGCTGATTTGATGTAACAGAGAATAATGATCCTCTGCCTTGACAGAATCCTCCTCTGGCTCCTTCAGCAGTTAATTCTAGCGAGCAAAGATGGAGTGAGGACCACTCTCCCTCAAAGGAGCTTGCTTTCCAGGCAATCCGGCTTCGGCATCGCTGAGGAAGGGGCCCCTTTGCCAGAACCCACCGGTGGACTCTTTTTCTCACGGCTTCAGAGCCCCAGTTACCATGAGAAACCTGGAGAGACCCAAAGGATTTCATAGGGCAGTGATGGCTAACCTTTTTTTCCCTCGGGTGCCGAAAGAGCGTGGGAACTTGATATCGTGCCTACGTGAGTGCCCACACCCATAATTCAATGCCTGGGGAGGGCAAAAACAGCTGCCCCTGCCCCTCGGAGGCCAGATAGGGCCTGTTTCCCAACTTCTGGTGGGCCCAGCAGGCTCGTGTTTCGCCCTCCCCAAGCTCTAAAGCAGCGGTCCCCAAACTACGGCCCGGGGGCGGCCCGGTGAGGCAATTTATCCGGCCCGCAGCAACACATGAGATTTTACCTGGAGCCGGGCATTGGAGAGATAGAGTGAGTGTGAGAGAGGAAGAAGTCAAGAGAGAGAGAGAGAGAAAGAAAGCAAGAGAGAGAAAGAGGGACAGAGAAAGAAAGCAAGAGAGAGAAAGAAAGAGAGAGAGAGAGAGAGAAAGGAAGAGGGAGAGAGAGAAAGAGAATGAGTGAGAGAGAAAGAGAGAGAAAGAGGGACAGAGAGAAAGAGAAAGAAAGAAAGGAATAGAGAGGGAGAGAGAAAGGAAGTGGGAGATACAAAGAAAGTGAATGAGAGAAAGAGAAAGAAAGTGAGAGAGAAAGACAGAGAGAGAGAAAAAGGAGAGGAAGGAAGAGAGAGAAAGAGAAAACCCGGCAAGGAGTTGGGGACTTGCTCCACTTCACCTCCTCCTCCTCCCTCAAGGCGGCGGCATTAAGAAAACCGCAGAGTTTTTTTATATTCCGGCCCTCCAACAGTCTGAGGGACAGTGAACTGGCCCCCGGTGTAAAAAGTTTGGAGACCCCTGCTCTAAAGGCTTCCCTTCAGCCATGGAAGGGTAAAAAATACCAAAACGCCTTCTCAGAGCCTCTGTGCTAGCCAAAAATGAGCTGAGCTAGGGCAGTGGCTCGTGTGCCGGCAGGTTTGGCTCCACCTGCCACCTGTGGCAGCCGTGTCATAGCTTCGCCATCGCTGTCATGGGGGATTCCCCGCCCGAGTCCATTCAACCAACCAAGGCGCCTCCTTAAAGTACTTTATTCATAAAAAATAGAACTCTTCAGGGCCTGGAGGAAAAGGGCCCAGGGATCTATAGAAAAGGGGCTGCTTGGCTCAGGGTGGGCGGTGTGCGAGAGTGCCGGCGCGGCTACCCATTCGGTGGCAAACGGGGTTGACGTGAGGAGCCCCTCCGGGAACAGGAGTCCTCCTGCCCTTCCTTCCCAGCTGCGGAGCAGAACGGCGCCTAGGAACCAATTTGGAGCCCACCGCCCGGAGAGGGTGGGGGGAGGGCGAAGGGCGTGTTCGCCGCGGGGCCGTCAGGAGCACCAGGAAGAGCTGGCGAGGCTGTCCGCGGGAGAGGTCAGTCTGGAGAGGGAGCAGATGGGCAGGTGTCCAAAGAAAGCCGGGTCCGTCATGGGGAGGAGGAGGAGGAAGAAGAGAACCACGCCCAGCAGGTAAAAGAAGGCCACCAGGAAACACTGGGAATGTTCCAGGGCTGCGCCCACCGCGGGGAATCCGACGTAGTTGCAGAAGGAGTGGCAGAGAACGGGCCCAATGAGGTGTCCTGCGCGGAGAGAGGGCAACAGTGAAAAGAGGAGTCTCACCCCGTCCAAGGAGCAGGGAGAAAACGCGCTTTCCCACGGCGGAAAAGCCACCACCCAGCGATGACGGGTGGACTGATAACGCCTTCAGTCAAGCCAGCTGGGAGGCGGGCGAGAGAAATAAATTCTTCACTTTTCCAAAGGGAAAAAAAACCCTGGAATGGTTCACACAGGCTACTAAGCCACAACAGGGCTGTCTTAAACCACCCGCTTCGTCTTAATCCTGGATTAGCCTTGATAGAAAGGGAGAAGAGCTCAGAATTGGGGTTTGAAGAGGGTTTTTGGCAGAGAAGAGGGCTCGACGTCTCCATTTTAAGATTTGAAACCTCCATTGTTCCCAGCTACTGACCAGCCCTTTTTTTGGGGGGGGGGGGCTTCCCGAGACTCACCTGGCAGGTAACAGTAGAGGAAATTGCAAGGTAACGGTTGAGTAAACCTCCGTTTTGCGTGCAAACGAGCAACCCAGAGGAAGCGGGAAGAAAAATCCCGGCTCCCAACCCTTCACCAACCTGTCCGGATGAAGAGGAAAGCGGTGTAGGCTCCGAAGATGGCGGTGTAGGAGAATTGGAACACTGCAGGGGAAGGAAAGATTGTGGGTGGGTGTCTTGGTGTGCAGGGAATCCCAATTTAAAAAGAGGATGCCTTCCTTGGGAGCAACGTCAGGCCAGTCGTAAGCGATGATTAGATACTTGGTGTTTCCAAACCTTGGCAGCTTTAAGGTGTCTGGACTTCAACTCCCAGAATTCCCCAACCAATAGCGGGCCGGGGAATTCTGGGAGTTGAAGTCCAGGCACCTCAAAGTCACCGAGATGCATCAGTTAAGTAGGAAAAAGGAAGCTCGGAATTTTCTTTCCACTTGCAAATAAATCCTTTAGTTCTTTAACGTCTTTATGGGTTTGCGTTGCCTCCCGAGTCAATGCGCGGTGAGCCCACTCGGCTACACAATGACACATTTGGTCAAGCTGAGCTGTTTTTTGGGGGGGCAGGTGTCGCTTAAGGCAGTGTTTTTCAACCAGTGTGCCGCGATACATGGTCAGGTGTGCCGCGAAGCTCAGAGAGAAAGAAAGAAAGAAAGAGAGAAAGAAAGCAAGAGAGAGAGAAAGCAAAAGAGAGAGAGAGAACAAGAGAGAGAAAACAAGAGAAAGAGAGAGAGAGAAAGAGAGAAAGAAAGCAAGAGAGAAAGAAAGCAAGAGAGAGAGAAAGCAAAAGAGAGAGAGAGGGAACAAGAGAGAGAGAAAGAAAGCAAGAGAGAAAACAAGAGAAAGAGAGAGAGAGCAAGAGAGAGAAAGAAAGCAAGAGAGAGGGAGGGAGGGAAGGAGAGAGAGATAAAGACATAGAGGGTGGTAGGGAGGGAGAGAGAAAGAGAGCAAAAAGAGGAAGGAAGGAAGAGAAAGAAAGAGGGATGGAGAGAGAAAGAAAGAGGAATGGAGAGAAAGAGGGAGGGAGAAAGAAATAGAGTGAAGGGGAGGAAGAGAGAGAGAGAGAATTTTTTTGTCCAACCTTTTTTTAGCCATCCCCCCGCTCAATGTGCCCCAGGGTTTCGTAAATGTAAAAAATGTGCCACGGCTCAAAAAAGGTTGAAAATCACTGGCTTAAGGTATAAAACAACCCACCAGGCTACAAAAAAGATTAAATTAGGAGTAAATCAGTTCGGCCCTTTGCGAAGAATCGTCAGAGCTCTCTGGACACCTGAAAGCATCCAAAGGCTCCTCAATTCAAATTCATCTTTTTTTCTTTCAATGGTTTAGCGATAGGTCAGCGATAAGTCCGAAACAACCACCACAAAAACCCTACTCATAGTGGTCCGGTTTTTAAGCCTCTTTTCCCTGCATTCATCTTTGGAAAATCTTGGCCACGTTTGGGGATTTTTTTTATTGGGAGCTTCCAACCGGACATTGCTCCCTTTCAGTGACCGCCCAGCCAGGACTGACCCTCACCTGCGGAGAGAAAAATACTGGCTCTGCTTCCTTGGCGAAACCGCAGCTGCTCGATGACGTGATGGAAATGAGCTGCAGAAAGGGAAATAATTTGACACGTAAAAAAAAAAGGACGCGTACGGGTAATCCTCGACTTACAATACTTCATTTAGCGACCGTTCACAGTTACAACGGTACTGAAATAAGACTTGTGACCGTTTTTCAAAGTTGCAACCTTTGCAGGTCAGGTGATTAAAATTCAGGTGCCTAGCAACTGGTTCCTACTTACGACCGTCGCTGTGCCCCAGGGACACGACCTTCTGACAAGCTGGATGGATGGGGAAGCCAGATTCCCCTAAACGACCAGCTTACTGACTTATCAACTGCAGTGATTCACTTAACGACCGAGGCCAAAGAGATTGTACAATGGGGGCAAAACTCACTTTAAGGAATGTCTCAGTAACGGAAAGTTTGGGCTCCATTGTAGGGCCTCATAGATAACCCTCGACTTACACGACTGAGTTGACTTACTATGGCGCTGAAAAAGGGAACTTACCACTGGTCCTCACTCTTAAACCACGTCCGCACGATCAAAATTCAGGTGCTTGGCAACCCGTATGTATTTACAACAATTGTAGCATTCGGGGTCACATTTGTGACCTGAGCATCCGTCTGACCTCCAACGTCCATGGTTCACTTAACAACTGCCATGATTCTCTTAACCAGGGCACAACGAGGTCACAACATCTGACTTAAAGACTGACTTAACTTCCCAGCCACAGGGGAGTCTGCGCCCAATTGTGGCCGTATTTTGAGGACCATATGTAATCCCCCCTATCCAAGAAGCTCCCTTCACAGGTAAGAGTTAACCAAAGCACCTTATTGACATCCGAACCTGCAGAATAAAAGGAGTCTAATTCGAGTCAATGTTTGACTCTGGCTGACTTCCACCCACGGAGTTGGCTTGGCAACCGTGAGGAGGTGGATGTGAAGTTTCCGAAAGATGCCCGAACGAATTCATCGTCAGCCGCAAGCCAAAGTTCAAAAGGAACCCGGTCATTTATTAGGAGCAACCCTCCAACGTACGTACCCCGTCTCCCCCCCTCCTCCCTGAGCACGTCATAAGTCACATTCTCCAAAGAACCACGTTCAACTGCTGACTCTAATAACCAGGTGTGAAGGCAGGCGTGAAATGTCTTTTCAGTTGGGACAGCCTAGCATCTCCGTCAGTTCTCGCCCCGCCTGCTTATGGCAACTTGAAAGCTTCGCAAGTGGGTAGTAGATGCTAAGAACGGGTCTTGAACGGTTTTTTCAGCTGTCCGGCTAAGCCTCCGGATTTGCAGCTTTCTGGAAGTCTCTCACTAGGTTCCCAACCTGAGGTCCGTGGACTAGAACCGGGCCATGGCATTCCAGTAACCGGGCTGCGGCAACAAGCGAAGCCCCATCCGCGGGATGCAGGCAGCCCGCCAAACCACCGTGGAACCGGTGACCCATTATTATACAGTGATCCCTCATTTTTCGCGGGGGATGCGTTCCAAGACCACCCGTGGAAAACGAATTTCCGTGACGTAGAGGAAAGACTTTTTTTAATGTATTTAACGAGTATTTGGACTTTTAAAACCCACCCTTTGATTTAAACAGTCATTCTATAATGTTTCTCAGCTGGAACTACAGGTGATATCCTACTAGTTTCTTTAATAGAGCACAGTAGTACTGTAGAAGAATTTTATGAATTTTAATGGATTTAAATTTTTTAATGGATTTAAGCCCCCTTTGAAAATCCGTGAAGTAGCGAATCCGCAAAAGATGAACCGCGAAGTAGCGTGGGATTACTGTATTTAGGAAGATTATAGCTTTTAGATTTATATACCGCTTCACAGTGCTTTGACAGCCCTCTCTAAGCGGGTTACAGAGTCAGCCTCTTTCCCCCAACAATCTGGATCCTCATTTGACCCATCTTGGAAGGACAGAAGGCTGAGTCAACCTGGAGCCTGGTGAGATTCGAACTGTCAAACTGCTGGCAGCCGGTGAGCAGCAGAAGTAGCTTGCAGTACTCCACCCTAACCACTGTACTACCAAGCAGGAGGCCCATTTGCCGAATAAATCAGGCATTCACACATTATTGAGGGTAGAAATGCGGAGTGATCTCTGAGCTCGGCAGACGTTTCAACGACCCAACTAGGTAACTTTGTCAGTGCTCCTAGAGGGGAAACCCCAGCCCCTTCTAGCACTGATGAGGTTACTCTAGCTGGGTCGCGAAACGTCTTGAGCTGAGAGAGGAACCAGGGCTCCACAATTCCTACATTATCCCACTTTGCCTCTTCGCCTTCTGGCACGTGAGGTGTTGAAGTAAGGATGGAGGGAGAGCCACCACTGGGAAGACCCTCCCGGTCATAGTCCCCACCCTACAGCCCCAAAACATGTAGGCAAGAAAGGCAAAAGGCTGCAGCCGGCTCGGGGCTTATCTCCTCTCGCCCGAAAAAGCAGAAATGCCTCCCACCGATCAATCCAAAACTCACCGACTCCAAAGAACAGCGGGCAAGTGGCGATGGCTAGTCCCACTCCTGTGCAAGGGACCAGCATGGGCACCATGCACGCCCGGAAGACCAGCTCTTCGGTGAAGGGCGCGATGACCTGGTTGCGCAGCCAGCGCATGTCGGTGAGGCAGAGGAACCAAAACCTGGGGTCTGGAGGAGGGGGAGCAGAAGCAGCGTTAGCGATCCCCCCCAAACCCCCCCCCCAGCGGCCTTGTAGTAAGCACCCTGCTCGGTTGAGGAGCTTGTGATAGGATAAGGCTTAATTTCCACCAAGAATCAACTCTAGGTAGTCCTTGGCTTACAACCATTCATTTAGTGACTGTTCAAAGTTACGGCAGCATTCCAAAAGGGATTTGGGACCCTTGTTCATCTTGACAATGGGTTGCAGCATCCCTCACGGGGTTGCTCGGCAACCGACTCCTATTTATGATGGTTGCAATGCCGCCATTTATGACTTCCCCATCCAGAAGAGTCGTTGAGAGAAGTTGGATTTGTTGAACAAACATGTGATTCAGTGTTTGCGCTTAACAACTGCGGCAAAAATGGTCGCAAAAGTGGGCCCCAAACACTCAACCAATGTCTTTGCTTAGCCACCAAAATTCTGGCCTCAACTGTGGCCGTAACTCGAGGAGTACCTGTAGCAAGAGCAGTACTGTATATATTTTCAGCCTTGGGGACTTCAACTCCCAGAATCCCCCGGGTGGAAGATGAAGTCCACTCCTCCTCTTAAAGAGAAACACTGACATAGACAGAGGGGACTTACAAAAGCCTGGCTCCACCCACAAAGTGCTCTGGCTCCACCCACATTCACCAAAACAACATACATTTATTTAATTTTTTTTTATTTTTGGTTGGATTTCTATGCCGCCCTTCTCCGCAGACTGAGACTTACAAAATAAGGATAAAATAAAAGTACAAAACTGCTGCCCGAAGAAAACATGCCCTCCCCCAAATATATATATATATATATATATATATATATATATATATATATATATATATATATATATATAGAGAGAGAGAGAGAGAGAGAGAGAGAGAGAGAGAGAGAGAGAGAGAGAGAGAGAGAGAGAGAGAGAGAGAGAGAGAGAGAGATTGGATTTGCATGCTGCTCCGGAGACTCGGGGCGGCTAACAGCAATAATAAGACAGTGTACAATAACAATCCAATACTAAAAACGATTAAAAACCCATTAATATAAAAACCAAACATACATACATACATACCATGCATAAAATGGTAAAGGCCTAGGGGGAAAGAGGATCTCAGTTCCCCCATGCCTGGCGGCAGAGGTGGGTTTTAAGTAGCTTACGAAAGGCAAGGAGGGTGGGGGCAATTCTAATCTCTGGGGGGAATTGGTTCCAGAGGGTCGGGGCCGCCACAGAGAAGGCTCTTTCCCTGGGTCCCACCAAGCGGCATTGTTTAGTTGACGGGACCCGGAGAAGACCCACTCTGTGGGACCTAACTTGCCGCTGGGATTCATGCAGCAGAAGGCGGTCCCAGAGATAATCTGGTCCGGTGCCATGAAGGGCTTTATAGGTAATGACCAACACTTTGAATTGTGACCGGAAACTGATCGGCAACCAATGCAGACTGCGGAGTGTTGGTGTAACATGGGCATATCCATGGAGTGAAATAATAACATTTTCAATTCTCTTAACGCGAAGCCCAGATTCTTACCCAAGGCCACTCTTACGCCGTCCACCATGTCCCAAGGACAGTCCATGGAGAGTTGGACCAGGGGCCCGAGAAAGAGGATCTGGGGAAACAGGAGAGAGCCACAGTCACCAGGACTTTGTAGGGGAAAAATACAGCCCGTTTTAAAAAATGGAAAATAAGTTATCCCCCTGCCCTCCCCCCCTCCTTACCACTGTCAGCAGCAGGGGAAGTAGAGTCGCTGGCACGATGCCCTCCAGCCGGAAGCCCATCAAAGTGAGCAGGGATGCATCTGGCTAAGCAGAAGAGGAGAGACCATCATCCATCACTGCCCTCCACTCTCCCCTCCTGAGCTCACCCGTAAGCGTCCAGCCAACAAAAAACGGCCTCGCCTCTTCCTCAGGTGGCCGTAGACAAAAATCAAGTTGCAGGTTTTTAATCCTGCTGCAAATTGACTTTTCAGCCACTGGAAGAGGTTGCAAAAGGGGATTTTAAAAAGAAAAATCTTGGTGTTATTACTCCAGGTGGTAAGAGAAACCTGATGGCTCCTTCCTCCTCTTAAGTTTCCCCATCAAAACATCCCTGCGAGGTGGGAGAGAAAGTCCGGTCCAAAATCACGCAGTCAGCTTCATATTTAAGGTTGGGCTAGAACTCACCGACACCTAGTGACTGGCCCAAGGTCACATAAGAACCTGAGAAGAGCCCTGCTGAATCGGGCCAAAGCCCATCGAGTCCAGCATTCAGTGGCCCACCAATTGTCCATAGGGATCTTGAGCAGAAAGAGGAGGCAAAACCCTCCCTTTCCCTTGACCCCCAACAAGTGGTGCTCAAGGGAACCCTGCCTGCCTCAACCAACATAGAGGCAGCCCATCCATTTCAATCACCCCCTGTGATACACTTGGCATCCCTGAATCTGTCTAATCCTGCCTTGAAGCTATCCAGGCTGACAGCTGCCACCACCTCTTCTGGAAGGGAATTCCATCAACCAAGGACCCTGTGGGTGAAGAAATATTTCCCTTGATTTGTCCTCACTTTGAGCTTTAGGGAGGGCCCCCTCGTCCTAGTATTGTGGGATAGAGAAAATAATTTTTCTCTATCCACCTTTTCTGTCCCACGCGTGATTTTATACACTTCGATCAAGTCCCCCCTTCAACGCCGTCTTTCAAGGCTGAAGAGACCACGGCGTTGCAACCTGGTTTCATAAGGGGGGGGCTCCATTTCCTTGATCATTCCTGTTGTCCTTTTTTGCACCTTTCCCAGTTCCTTCATGAGGTGCGGTGACCAGAACTGTACACAGTACTCCACGTGTGGTCCCACCATGATTTGTACAGAGGCAATAAAACACTCGCCGACCTATTTTTCGATTCCCTTCCTAATCATGCCAACCATGGAATTTGCTTTTTTTTACTGGGTTGTTGAGCTGTCCACCCACTAGCTGTCTTTCATGGCCATGGCAACACTAGAACTCACCAATTCCTGTTTTTTAGCCTTAAACCTTTAAGCCAAACCGAATCAAGATATTATTATAGAGAACCATCTTAGACTCCCTGGAAATTTTTATTTATTTATGAACTTTATATGCCGTCCACCTTGCTGTTGTGCAACCTTTAATTAATGATTCCACACCAACTCCCATCATCCCCCGATGGCATTAATGGGCTATGGAGGGCCTAAATAGTTTCCTTTTATCTTTAATTTCAACCCACGAGCCAGAAGGCCTAACCTGTCACTTCAACTGCGGCTACGTTGACAACCATCCATTTTAAACCGGTTATTGAATCCGCCCATTTTCTGCCTTGGTTACCGCATACTGAGGCAGGGACGAACCCATGGATTAACCACTCTCCAAAAACGCGCGCACACACCAAACCACCGCAACTGAGCTAATTGCGCATAGCCCAGATGTATTGCCAGGTTGTAATTATCTTGATTAAGCACGCTGCAGCGAAGGCAGCCATCAAACACTTCAGAATGACTCAAAGGCAGCGGTGGGAGCCGCCACAAGTGGGCGAATGCCACCCACTCTGGAGATGGACCAAGCCTTCTCCTAGGAAACCTCTTTGCCAACACAACGGGCGACCTGGAGCACTTTTGTGCGTCTAAGGAAACTAGGATGACTGCAAGGCAAGGGGGGACGTTGGTCAGATCTTCTCAGCCTTGCAAAATGGCACCACAAAGAGATCACAGAGTCGCCCCTTGGTTTGATCCTGTGCGGATTGCAACAATAAGCCCTGATTGGCAGAGACTCCTATCTTGGTTTACCTGCACAGCCCTTTCTAGGCCCAGTTCAAACCGCTCAGGGCGATTTTTAGAAACATAGAAACATAGAAGACTGACGGCAGAAAAAGACCTCATGGTCCATCTAGTCTGTCCTTATACTATTTCCTGTATTTTATCTTACAATGGATCTATGTTTATCCCAGGCATGTTTAAATTCAGTTACTGTGGATTTACCAACCACGTCTGCTGGAAGTTTGTTCCAAGGATCTACTACTCTTTCAGTGAAATAATATTTTCTCACCTTCCTTCTGATCTTTCCCCCAACTAACTTCAGATTGTGCCCCCTTGTTCTTGTGTTCACTTTCCTATTAAAAACACTTCCCTCCCGAACCTTATTTAACCCTTTCACATATTTAAATGTCTTGATCATGTCCCCCCTTTTCCTTCTGTCCTCCAGACTATACAGATTGAGTTCATTAAGTCTTTCCTGATACGTTTTATGCTTAAGACCTTCCATTTTTAAGGCCCTAGATTTGGCCTAGTGCAGGGGTAGGCCAAGTCGGCTCTTCTGTGACAGGTGGACTTCAACTCCCAGAATTCCTGAGCTGGCACGATTGGTTCAGGAATTCTGGGAGTTGAAGTCCACAAGTTATAGAAGAGCCAACTTTGCCTACCCCTGGTCTAGTGGTTAAGCTAGAAAGTGGGAGACTGTGAGTTCTAGTCCTGCCTTACGCATGAAAGCCATGTGAGTGATTTGGGGCCAATAACAAGGAGACAGTGAGTTCTAGTCCAACTTTAGGTAGTAAAGTCGGCTGAGTGACTTTGGACCAGTCTCTCTGCCTCGCTCTCCAAGCAGATAAATCAATTGTGTAAGCCCCTAATTTAGATGCATTTAAAGTTATGTACTAAATTTAATTAAAATTGATGTGTTACACTTATTTATTAAACCCCGTTCCGCAGAAGCGAGCACTCCGCAAAGCCAGAGCTGCAAATGCTGTGACAATGGTGCCCACACATGTTTGCCCAACATGCAGAACATTTTGCGTGCCCATATAGCCCTTACCAGCGCCCTGCGGACACATCGTGGTCAGCCACAACCTGTTAAGATGTCAAGGTCTTCTTCAAACACGATGGGCAAACATTATCCAAGCAATTCTGGGCAACTTGCAATATATTTTAAAGCATCTCCTTTTCCCACACCAATCTGCCTGCATGCTAATATTTTATTATTATTTTATTTATTTATTTTATTAATCAGACTTGTATGCTGCCCCTCTCCGTAGACTAATATATTAGCCAGTTGATCTTTTTCACCAACTATTGCTATAGGATCAATCTCTTTCAGCAAAGCTGTTTCCACATGAAGCTGAGAGGATATCTATGAAGGAAGCCGCATCGCAAACTTTGGCTGTAGCCTCTCCCCCCAGCTCTCCAAAAGTTACCACCGAATGTTATTTATTTTTTATTAATGGAAACCATCATAAGACGTGCATCGTAAGCACAATAAGTTACATTCAGTCAAACGTTAGATTTTTCTACTGGTCCTTTTCACAGGATATTTCGCAAACATACCCAGCAAAGGACGTTTGTCTTAACTCAGTGGTTGTCAACCTTTCCTAATGCCGTGAACCCCTTGATACAGTTTCTCGTGTTCTGGTGACCCCCAACCATAAGTCGGGCACCAATTCCCCCAACAGAGCATAGAAACATAGAAGTCTGACGGCAGAAAAAGACCTCATGGTCCATCTAGTCTGCCCTTATACTATTTTCTGTATTTTACCTTAGGATGGATATAAGTTTATCCCAGGCATGTTTAAATTCAGTTACTGTGGATTTATCTACCACGTCTGCGGGAAGTTTGTTCCAAGGATCTACTACTCTTTCAGTAAAATAATATTTTCTCATGTTGCTTTTGATCTTTCCCCCAACTAACTTCAGATTGTGTCCCCTTGTTCTTGTGTTCACTTTCCTATTAAAAACACTTCCCCCCCTGGACCTTATTTAACCCTTTAATATATTTAAATGTCTCGATCATGTCGAAGCTGATTGGCAGGAAGGCCAGAGGGACACCCCCACTGTCAATGTCTGATTGGTGGATTGTAAAAATCCCAGGGTGCTTTAGTTCCTAACACAGTGGGAAATTTGTCTTAGGTGACCCCTGGGAAATGGTCGTTTGACCCCCAAAGGGGTCCCGACCCCCAGGTTGAGAAACCACTGCTCTAACTGAACACGGTTGGGTATCCCTGCTTCAAAATCCTGGGGGGAAAAATAATAATTCTTAAATCCAGCTTTTCAAAACTCTGGGCTTCTCCCTTCCACATTTCACCTGCTGTTTGTTTGGATTCACTTGGATTTCAATAACCAGAAGAAAAAGGAAGCAGCTTGTGGACGAAAGAAAAGCAGAAACGCCAGAAAGCTCCGGGTAAGATAGACAGGATAGGCAGGGGGGGTCCCCCACCTCCGTCCTCACCTTAATGCCCGTCGCCTCTTTCCAGAGCCAGATGAAGAGGGGCGAGAAGGTGGAGACCACCAGGACGCTGGTGAAGCGGCGCTTGATGACCGCCGGGTGGTCCCTAAAAAAGGAGGAAAGGCGGAATAAATCCCCCCCCAAAAAAGGATTATTGGGGGGGTGGGAATATTATGCAGCTCAGACTCAAACATAGAAGATTGACGGCAGGAAAAGACCTCCTGGTCCATCTAGTCTGCCCTTATGCTATTCCTTGTACTTGATCAAGGAAGCGGCTGATGGGTCAAGAACGGCTGACCCGGGGAAAGGAAAGATCGGGGTCACTAAAGCCTCCCCATCGCGAGTCTTTTGGGGGCTCGGCTGCTGCTTGCGTGCCCCCCCCCCCAATTTCTGCAAAGGGGCTTCGGTGTGCAATTGAGGCCCCCCCCCCAAAAGACCCCCCCCCCAGCCTCTTGCAGGCTGGATGGGGGGGGTGGAGCCGCAAGGGGAGGATCTCCCCCCCCCCTTCCGCGTCCTCACCTGGGCAGGTGGCTCTTCCAGACGTAGAGGCTGCCCACGTAGGAGCAGGCCAGGCCGAGGCAGGAGACGAGCGAGGCCCAGCAGAGCCCCGATCCGCCGCCGCCGCCCCCCTCGGCCGACATCGGGGCGCTTGCAGGAGCGCGGCTCTCTCAGCCCGGCCGCCCGAGCCAGGCAGGGCCGCGTGGGGAGCCTCCGCCTCCCGGCGAGCGCGGAAGAGGAAGCCGGCCAGCCGGTGGGAGGGAAGCGGCGGCACGGAGAGCCCGGGCCGGGCCAGGCGGGCATCCCGCCCCCCTCCCGCCAGCGATTCCCGCCAGGCCAGGCGACCCTCCTCCTCCTCCTCCGCCCCGGCCCGCCTCCCTCCGGGGTGGGCAACTCGGTGGGACGCCCCCGGCTGGCTCCGCCGTTACGCAACACGGCGGAGCTCTTCTTGCCGCCGCGGCGCCTGGCACCGCTAGGGGGCGGTAGATGCGCGCCTCGGGGAAGCAAAGTGGGGCTTTAGTGACTGTCCGAAGTTGGTTTTTTTTTAATTGACTTAGGACCATTTTTCACACTTAGGGCCACTGCCGCATCCCCACACTCACATGATTTACATTCGTTATGCTTGACCACTGACTCCTATTTCTGATGGTCACAGTGACCCGGGGTCATTGACTTCCCCTTTCGAGACCTCCTGTCAACGGGGAAGACGGATTCGCTTAACAATTCGGTCACTAACTTAGCAACTGCGGGGATTCCCTTAACGAAGGCGGCCAGAAAAGTTGTAAAAATGGGGCAAAGCTCAGTTAACCAACGTCTCACCGAACAACGTAAATTTTGGGCTCCATGGTGGCCGTGAAGTCGAAGAGTCCCGTACGTAGAGGAGCCTGTGGAGTTATCAGGGAGTGGGCTTCCTTGGGGAGTGGGAAGAAATTCCGGGAAAGAATCCAGGCTAGCTGCCCATTCTTGGCTTCCTCCCCGGCCTTTGGGAGAAGGAGAGCCCCCCCCCCACTCCCCCAATTGCCAAGGCCAGAGACACCCCCCCCCCAGGCCTCCCAGGGCAGGAAGAGAAACAGGGGTTCTGCCTTCTCAATGGCCCATCAGAATCCAGCCTCTGTTCTCAACGCCATGTTTCATCCAGTTGTGATTCTCAATTTTGGACACTTTAAGACGGGTGGACTTCCACTCCCAGAATCCCCCAGCCAGCATCCTTTAAGATAGTGGACTTCAACTCCCAGAATCCCCCAGCCAGCATCCTTTAAGATAGTGGACTTCAACTCCCATAATCCCCCAGCCAGCATCCTTTAAGATGGGTGGACTTCATCTCGCAGAATTTCTCAACTGGCATGAGAGTTTATTTATTTATTTATTTATTTATTAGTTGGACTTGTATGCCGCCCCTCTCCGAAGACTCGGGGCGGCTCACAACAAGTAAAAACAGTCACAACAATCCAATTAATTAAAATATTTAACGATTTAAGAAAAACCCCATGTAATAGCAAACACACACACAAGCATACCATGTATAAATTAACATGCCCAGGGGAGATGTTTAGTTTCCCCATGCCTGGCGGCAAAGGTGAGTCTTAAGGAGTTTTCGGAAGGCAGGAAGAGTAGGGGCAGTTCTAATCTCCGGGGGGAGTTGGTTCCAGAGAGCCGGCGCCGCCACAGAGAAGGCTCTTCCCCTGGGACCCGCCAACCGGCATTGTTTAGTTGACGGGACCCGGAGAAGGCCCACTCTGTGGGACCTAATCGGTCGCTGGGATTCGTGCGGCAGGAGGCGGTCTCGGAGATATTCTGGTCCGATGCCATGAAGGGCTTTAAAGGTCATAACCAACACTTTGAATTGTGACCGGAAATTGATCGGCAGCCAATGCAGACTGCGGAGTGATGGTGAAACATGGGCGTACCTAGGTAAGCCCATGACTGCTCTCGCAGCTGCATTCTGCACGATCTGAAGTTTCCGAACACTTTTCAAAGGTAGCCCCATGTAGAGAGCATTACAGTAGTCGAACCTCGAGGTGATGAGGGCATGAGTGACTGTGAGCAGTGAGTCCCGGTCCAGATAGGGCCGTAACTGGTGCACCGGGCGAACCTGGGCAAACGCCCCCCTCGCCACAGCTGAAAGATGGTTCTCTAATGTGAGCTGTGGATCGAGGAGGACGCCCAAGTTGCGGACCCTCTCCGAGGGGGTCAATAATTCCCCCCCCAGGGTAATGGACGGACAGATGGAATTGTCCTTGGGAGGCAAAACCCACAGCCACTCCGTCTTATCCGGGTTGAGTTTGAGTCTGTTGACACCCATCCAGGCCCCAACAGCCTCCAGGCACCGGCACATCACTTCCACCGCTTCGTTGACTGGGCATGGGGTGGAGATGTAAAGCTGGGTATCATCGGCATATTGATGATACCTCACCCCATGTCCTTGGATGATCTCACCCAGCGGTTTCATGTAGATGTTAAATAGCAAGGGGGAGAGGACCGACCCCTGAGGCACCCCACAAGGGAGAGACCTCGGAGCCGACCTCTGACCCCCCACTAACATCGACTGCGACCGGCCAGAGAGGTAGGAGGAGAACCACTGAAGAACAGTGCCTCCCACCCCCAGCCCCTCCAACCGGCGCAGAAGGATACCATGGTCGATGGTATCGAAAGCCGCTGGGAGATCGAGGAGCACCAGGACAGAGGATAAACCCCTGTCCCGGGCCCGCCAGAGATCATCCATCAACGCGACCAAAGCGGTTTCCGTGCTGTAACCGGGCCTGAAACCCAACTGCTGGGGACCTAGATAATCAGCTTCTTCCAAGGACCGCTGGAGCTGGAGTGCCACCACCTTCTCGACAACCTTCCCCATAAAGGGAAGGTTGGAGACTGGACGATAGTTGTTAAGTTAAAAGTCCACCCATCTTAAAACGTACTGATAGGGGGATTCTGGGAGTTAAGCCTTCTCTGTGGCGGCCCTGGCCCTCTGGAATCAATTCCCCCCAGAGATTACAACGGCCCCCACCCTCCCTGTCATTTGTAAACTACTCAAGACTCATTTATACCGCCAGGCATGGGGGAGTGAAGATATTCCTTCTCCTAGGCCATTACAAGTTATGCATGGTATGTTTGTGTGTATGTTTGGTTTTTATAATAAGGGTTTTTAGTTGTTTTATTAAATTGGATTGTTACATGTTGTTTTTTACCATTGTTGTTAGCCGTCCCGAGTCTGCGGAGAGGGGCGGCATACAAATCAATCAATCAATCGATCGATCAATCAATCAATCAAACAAACAAACAAACAAACAAACAATACTCCACCCATCTTCAAATGCCCAAAGCTGAGAAACCTTCTTCTAGGGAAAAGCATTGTGTTCACTCTTTAGTAGAAGGGACCAAGAGACGGTTACCATCTTTTTTTTTCATTTATTGCCTTGCCCGAAACACTCCAAAGCGCCTGGGAATTCCGTGAACTCGACAGGAAGGGCCGTTTCAAGAGGTCCACTTGGCCATGTTGGAGATCTCCTGAGCCCAAAAGTCCTCCTCCTGCAAGAGAGGGAAAGTTCAAAGAGAAAGCAGCTTCAAATTCAAGGGGCGAACATAAGTGCACTAGTGTGCCTTTCGTCCCCTGTCCAATTGTCTTTCCTTTATCTCATATATCATATATATTTTCTTCCTTTCATATATCTTCTCCTCTATTTTTATATATTTTCTTTATATATATCCTTTCATATATCTCCTCTATTTTTATATATTTTCTTTATATATCTCCTCTATTTTTATATATTTTCTTTATATATATATCCTTTCATATATCTTTTCCTCTATTTTTATATATTTTCTTTATATATATCCTTTTATATATCTTCTCCTCTATTTTTATATATTTTCTTTATATATATCCTTTCATATATCTCCTCTATTTTTATATATTTTCTTTATATATCTCCTCTATTTTTATATATTTTCTTTATATATATATCCTTTCATATATCTTTTCCTCTATTTTTATATATTTTCTTTATATATATCCTTTTATATATCTTCTCCTCTATTTTTATATATTTTCTTTATATATATCCTTTCATATATCTCCTCTATTTTTATATATTTTCTTTATATATCTCCTCTATTTTTATATATTTTCTTTATATATATCCTTTTATATATCTCCTCTATTTTTATATATTTTCTTTATATATATCCTTTTCTATATCTCCTCTATTTTTATATATTTTCTTTATATATCTCCTCTATTTTTATATATTTTCTTTATATATATCCTTTTATATATCTCCTCTATTTTTATATATTTTCTTTATATACTACCCTTTCATATATCTTCTCTATTTTTATATATTTTCTTTATATATATCCTTTCATATATCTTCTCCTCTATTTTTATATATTTTCTTTATGTACTATCCTTTCATATATCTTCTCCTCTATTTTTATATATTTTCTTTATATATATCCTTTCATATATCTCCTCTATTTTTATATATTTTCTTTATATATATCCTCTATTTTTATATATTTTCTTTATATATATCCTTTTATATATCTCCTCTACTTTTATATATTTTCTTTATATATATATCCTTTTATATATCTCCTCTATTTTTATATATTTTCTTTATATACTATCCTTTCATATATCTTCTCCTCTATTTTTGTATATTTTCTTTATATATATCCTTTCATATATCTTCTCTATTTTTATATATTTTCTTTATATATACTGTATATTACTTCATGTCTATTCTCTTCTATGTGTATTGTGTATTGGACAAATAAATAAATAAATAAAATCACAGTCACCTGTCAGGTTAATCCAGTGTCAAACCTGGATATTTCTACAGGGCTGCTGGCATTTTGGTGGGAGGAAGGGGGTGATATGTATATGAAGTTCCTTGTTTCCCCTGCAGTGATGGAGTATGACAGGAGTATGGTTAGCATTGCTTTAAATCTCTGGTTTTAAGTGAAAAGCTCCAGTTCTTGCCTAGATCTCTTGTCATCACAAACCTTTCAATTAAAAAAAAAGCTCCTTTTGGAACAACTCCAGTTTCAAGTTGTTTTCTTGAGATTGGAGAGGCAAAGAAAACCTTACAGCCAGTCCCAACCTACATCATTTAAATCTCTATATACAGTGCTCAAAATAAATAAATAAAGGGAACACTTAAAGAACACAATAGAACTCCAAGTAAATCAAACTTCTGTGAAATCAAACTGTCCATTTAGGAAGCAACACGGATGGACCATCAATTTCATATGTTGTCAGCACATTCAACTTTGTACAGAACAAAGTATTTCATGAGAATATTTCATTCGTTCAGATCTAGGATGGGTTCTTTGAGGGTTCCCTTTGGTTTTTTTGAGCAGTATATATAACCCAAATGCCACTCACGCATCATCATGAAACCTCCAGAACCACAAAGTCTACAAATTTGAAACTTGGCAAGTTATGTTCCACTCGGCTTCTAGGTGCTCGCTAAGGAAGGTCCTTCTTTTCATTGAACAAGACATACCTAATTCCTGCAGCCATTCTTTGTATGTTTTATTTATTATTTATTTATTTATTACTTAGATTTGTATGCCGCCCCTCTCCGAAGACTCGGGGCGGTTTTAACCTTCAGCCCCCTAATCATATTAATTGCTATTCTCTCTGCATGCTTTCTAAAGTTTCAACAATCTTTTTCATATCATGGCAACCAAAACAGGATGCCATATTCCATAATAATATATAATAATATATGAGATATCTCCTATATCTTTTCTTCTATTCCTGTATGTCTTCTTCTATTCTTTCAGTGATGTATGTTATTCCTATATCTTCTCCTCTATTCTTTCATAGATACTGTATATGTTACTATGAGTATAATCTCTGTAACCTTCATTGTGTTTTGGACAAAAAATAAAATAAAATAAAATAAAATAAAATAAAATAAAATAATAAAATAAAATATAAAATAAAATAGCTAGAGGTATAACAAGCAGGAAGAGGGAGATTATGATCCCCTTATATAGAGCACTGGTGAGACCACATTTGGAATAGTGTTCAGTTCTGGAGACCTCACCTACAAAAAGATATTGACAAAATTGAACGGGTCCAAAGACGGGCTACAAGAATGGTGGAAGGTCTTAAGCATAAAACGTATCAGGAAAGACTTCATGAACTCAATCTGTATAGTCTGGAGGACAGAAGGAAAAGGGGGGACATGATCGAAACATTTAAATATGGCAAAGGGTTAAATAAGGTCCAGGAGGGAAGTGTTTTTAATAGGAAAGTGAACACAAGAACAAGGGGACACAATCTGAAGTTAGTTGGGGGAAAGATCAAAAGCAACGTGAGGAAATATTATTTCACAAAGAGTAGTAGATCCTTGGAACAAACTTCCAGCAGACGTGGTTGGTAAATCCACAGTCACTGAATTTAAACATGCCTGGGATAAACATATATCCATCCTAAGATAAAATACAGGAAATAATATAAGGGCAGACTAGATGGACCAGGAGGTCTTTTTCTGCCGTCAGTCTTCTATGTTTCTATGTTTCTAAATAAAATAAAATAAAATTTTAAAAAAATAATAAAATAAAACAAAACAAAATATAAAATAAAATAAAATAATAAAATAAAATAAAATATAAAATAAAATAAAATATAAAATAAAATATAAAATAAAATAAAATAAAATAATAAAATAAAATAAAATAAAATAAAAAAACTTCCCCAGACAGCATCCTTTAAGAAGGGTGGAGTTCAATTCCTGGGGTTCCCAGCCAGCAAGGGAATTCTGGGAGTTGAAGTCCACCCTGTTGTAAAGTGGCTGAGGTGGACAAGCACATGCCCAAGCCATGTTCCGATGGTCTTGCCAACCAATGGTGGGTTTTAAACCATGATTTACAGCTGGCTGGCTGGATAAACTCAGCCATTTGACTTTTTTTCAGGACATTGCGGGTGAACAAACCATAGCTTAGCGTGATTAAACATAGCCCTTGAATGCCAGGGCTTGTTCATGAAAGCAATGTGATTTTGGCACGAGGCAAAATTATTTTCTCAGCATTCTAGAACATTTTGTAACGTGCTGCGATTGTTTTATTATTCTGCTGGGGGTTTTGCTGTTGTGCCTTGCTTCTTTATTTAAAATAAAGCTTTGGGGTTGAATAGAAAGATGGCACACAGATGTTTGGAATAAAATGACTTTTATTTCTTTTAGTGAGGATCCCTGGTGGGCATTCTGGCCTTGAATGCAACATCAAAGGCTGAGCTAAATTCCTCATTTGTCTAGTTTTAGAAACCAGGAAGAGGCTTAATGCTTAACCAGATTAGTGAAAGACCCACTACCTCCATTTGCACAACTTGTTAAACTTTTAGCCTTGATTTTTTTTTTCTGCTTTAGCATTTTATCTATCTATCTATCTATCTGTCTATCTGTCTATCTGTCTTTCTATCTATCTATCATCATTATCTATCTATCTATCTATCTATCTATCTATCTATCTATCTATCTATCTATCTATCTATCTATTTATTGGATTTGTATGCCGCCTCTCTCCGAGGACTCGGGGCAGCTCACAGCATATCAAAAAACATAGCAATACATCTAAAAAATCCAATTAATATGATTAAAAAGACTTTTAAAAAAACCCTTCAATATAATTTAAAAGCATTAATCACCATCCATTCAACAAAACATAATAAAAAACTTGTAGGTCTAATGGCCCCAAGCCTGGTGGCATAAATAGGTCTTTAAACTTTTACATAAGGCATTGAGGTTGGGGGCTGTGAGAATCTCTGGGGAGAGCTGATTCCAGAGGGCCGGGGCCTCCACAGAGAAGGCTCTTCATTGTCTGGTTGAGGGGACCCTGAGGAGGTCGACTTTGTGGGATCTGACCGGGCGCTGGATTCATATGATTTAGGTAGTCCTCCAATTAGAACTATTCATTTAGCAACCAAAGTTACAATGGCACTGAGAAAAAAATGATTTTAAACGGTCCTCACATTTACGACCCAATGTCACATGATCAAAATTTGGGCATTTGGCAAGCAGCATGTATTTAAAACGGCAGCAGTGTCCATCAGCCTTGCGAGTGTAACCTTCCCAACTGGCTTAGAACACAGAACATAGGACAGTAGGGTTGGAAGGGATCTTCAGTGGTCTTCTAAGTCCATCCCCTCTACCTAAGAACGCTCAACCCCCTTCCAATAAATAAAGCCAATTGGGGGGATGCTGGATTCACATGAATAAATTTGGCCACAACTAATTTAGAAACCACCTTCCTTATCCATAGAAATTTCTGGTTTCCATTGTGGTTAGCCATCACGATCTCTGGCATGTTTGAAAATTTATTTAAAACTTACTATAAAAGCATCACATAAAAGCAAGCATCCCCTTCAATGGGGATTTTACACTCTGACGAACTCAGTAGGGACTGACAAAAGCTTCATAAAAAGGTTTCTAGTAGTTTTAAATACATTTTTAAATGTTTCGGAGATTGTGATGGCTACTGCCTCTTTATTTATAACTACACCTGGAACTCGCATTTTTAGGACAATTATGTATGTATGTATGTATGTATGTATGTATGTATGTATGTATGTATGTATTTATTTATTTATTTATTTATTTATTTATTTATTTATTTATTTATTTATTGGATTTGTATGCCGCCCCTCTCTGTGGACTCGGGGCGGCTAACAACAGTGACAAAAACAGAATGTAAAAATCCAATACTAAAGCAGCTAAAAACCCTTGTTATAAAACCAATCATACTTACAAACATACCATGCATAAATTGTAGAAGCCTGGGGGAAAGAATATCTCAGTTCCCCCATGCCTGACGGCAGAGGTGGGTTTTGAGGAGCTTACGAAAGGCAAGGAGGGTGGAGGCTATTCTAATCTCAGGGGGAAGCTGGTTCCAGAGGGTCGGAGCCGCCACAGAGAAGGCTCTTCCCCTGGGCCCCGCCAACCGACATTGTTTAGTTGACGGGACCCGGAGAAGGCCCACTCTGTGGAACCTAACCGGTCGCTGGGATTCGTGGAGCAGGAGGCGGTCCCTGAGATAATCTGGTCCGGTGCCATGAAGGGCTTTATAGGTCATAACCAACACTTTGAATTGTGACCGGAAACTGATCGGCAACCAATGCAGACTGCGGAGTGTTGGTGTAACATGGGCATATTTAGGGAAGCCCATGATTGCTCTCGCAGCTGCATTCTGCACGATCTGAAGTTTCTGAACAGTTTTCAAAGGTAGCCCCATGTAGAGAGCGCATGTATGTATGCATGCATGTATGTATGTATGTATAACATATTTTTGCTGATAATGAAATAATAAAATATACAGTGGTACCTCTACTTAAGAACGCCTCTACTTAAGAACTTTTCTAGATAAGAACCAGGTGTTCAAGATTTTTTGCCTCTTCTTAAGAACCATTTTCTACTTAAGAACCCAAGCCCGGAAAAAATTCCCAGGGAATTTGAGAGCGGCACGAAGGCCCAGCCAGTTTCCTGCCATTCCCCCTTTAATCCCAGCCATCTCAGGCTTTTCTGGACTGCCAGAGGAGCCTTTCGGTGGCGCTTAAGGAGGCTTTGGCACTCCAGAGCGAACAAAGCATTTTCCTTTCTCCAGAGGGAATAAACCTCTGCCAGTGCCCAGAGAAAAGAAACACTCCCTCACTCTGGGCAACGACAGTCCTCCTCCTCCTCTTCTCCCTCCTACTCCTCCCACCCAAATTCCAAGCTTTATTTCTTTCCTAATGGGTTTGCCCGCATTATTTGCTTTTACATTCACTCCTAAGGGAAAAATGGCTTCTACTTACAAACTTTTCTACTTAAGAACCTGGTCACGGAACGAATTAAGTCCGTAAGCAGAGGGACCACTGTACTTATATTTTACAAACCTGACGCAGATTTTTGCTCCTTGTAGCTTCAGCGATGCTATTATTTCCTTGACTTTTGTCTGGGCAAATATCCCTTTCACTCTTAGAAGACGGTGGAAAGGAAGAGGTTGAAGTGGTTTCTGGTCTTGTTGCGAGGCTTCCTTTGGGTTCTTCGTTCTTTGCTTCACTGGAAATGTCTTCTGAATCCTCTTCCATGGGAATCCTCCTGTTTGCTAATTTTCTCTTTTTTGACGTGCTTACTTCGTCAAACTCTGAGCTATCAAACCAAAATCCTGCAGGAAACACACTTGAAGTTACACACAAGTGAAAATTGCACATTGGAATGCAGTTGTCAGGCCTGGAACCCATTTATTTTTATTCATTTTATTCATTTGTGTTGTCAAGTACGTATTGGTAGCATACAAAGATATCACAATGTTTATATACATGATAACTAGAAAGAGCATCACATATATAAATATCTTGAATATGAACATCTATCTTGGGCCTTGGATCTTCAGGCCTGCCACATTTAGTGCTGCGAGAAACTGGGAGGGTGGGGGATTGTGTGAGTGGGGAAGTAGAGTCAAAAGTGGGTTTCCCACACTTTTGGGTGGGGAAAACCCGAAAGCTTTCAGATTCAGATTTTCCCAGATGTGCCAATATAACATCTCTAACAAAATGGAACTTTGAGGAAATCCATGCCTCGGAGATTTCTAGCGTTGGGGGTGTTATTTGGAACCCTGACAGTAGTCACATATAGAAACATAGAAGATTGACAGCAGAAAAAGACCTCATGGTCCATCTAGTCTGCCCTTATACTATTTTTTGTATTTTATCTTAGGATGGATCTATGTTTATCCCAGGCATGTTTAAATTCAGTTACTGTGGATTTACCAACCACGTCTGCTGGACGTTTGTTCCAAGGATCTACTACTCTTTCAGTCAAATAATATTTTCTCATGTTGCTTTTGATCTTTCCCCCAACTAACCTCAGATTGTGTCCCCTTGTTCTTGTGTTCACTTTCCTATGAAAAACACTTCCCTCCTGAACCTTATTTAACCCGTTCACATATTTAAATGTTTCGATCATGTCCCCCCTTTCCCTTCTGTCCTCCAGACTATACAGATTGAGTTCATGAAGTCTTTCCTGATATGTTTTATGCTTAAGACCTTCCACCATTTTTGTAGCCCATGTTTGGACCCGTTCAATTTTGTCAATATCTTTTTGTAGGTGAGGTCTCCAGAACTGGACACAGTATTATTCCAAATGGGGTCTCACCAGCACTCTATATAAGGGGATCACAATCTCCCTCTTCCTGCTTGCTGTACATCTAGCTATGCAGCCAAGCCTCCTACTTAACAATCGCAGTGATTCAGCCCTGGCAATGAAGGGTTTAAACTGGGGCAAAACTCACTTAACAGACATCTTGCTTAGCCACAGAAATGTTGGCTCCGTTGTGGTCGTAAGTCGAGGACTACCTGTCAGGTGGCTGTGACTAACCTATTGTTTAAAAACACAAGACTTTCCTACTGGAAAGTCTTTTTTCTTTTTACTTTTGGAGGCTCCCTTGCTGAAGGAGATGGGCCTGCTTCAAGTGTCATTCGGAGCCTGGGAAATTGAATTGTTCTTGTTTCTGTTTGTTTTAGAATGCGTTACTTTACTTCCTGCCTTAACTTTTCCGCTGTTTTTCATTTGGATGCATTTGACTGCTGGGAGGGTTCACAGGAGGACAGGATACAATGGATAAAGGGAAGGGTTTGTCTTTTTTTCTAACTACCGTAGAGAATTTCACATTTACCCCGTGAGCCGATAGCTAGTGGGCGAAATGCTTCTCTCTTTTCTTTCTGTAAATTGTAAACTATATATATGATTAGGTTTGTAATAGTTTTCCTTTCGAATCCATTAGAAATTAATACATCTTTGAGTTTGTTCAATTCAGTTTTTAAGTGCTCATGGTCAGCTAGGCGTTTGGTTCTGGTGATGAGAGTTTTGGCTACTGAGGTGATCTGTGCTTTCTAATGGATTCGAAAGGAAAACAATTACAAACCTAATAAAAAAAGAGACACCCCCCAAAAATCAAGACCAAGAACAGGATAATGGTACCACCCTCCTCCCTTACATCAAGGGCACCACAGACAAAATTAGTAAAATCCTACACAAACGTAATATCAAAACTTCATTTGTCACTAACCAAAAAATATCAAACATCCTAAAAAACCCAAAAGATAAAATCCTATTAGAACACCAAGGAATCTATGAAATCCCTTGCAAAACATGTGCAGCCACATACATTGGACAAACCAATCGAAGAGTGAGCGCACGCATTGCAGAACATAAGAATGCAGTCAAAAAAGAAGAAAAGACTTCCTCCCTTGTCCAGCACATTAAAAAAACAGGGCACGAAATTGACTTTGAAAAAAACTAAATTACTTTCCAAAACAGAAAATTTATACAGAAGAATTACTATGGAAGCAATAGAGATAGAAAAACACCCCCTCTGCATGAATAAAAGAGATGACACGTCCCGCCTACCAGAGATTTGGAAACCAGCCTTAAACAAAAAAACATATCATAATCATCACCATGTCAATCCTTCAAGCAATTGTGATTCCACCAACCAATGAAATCACTAAAACATAGTCACCCAATCTATTCGCTACATTCAAACCAAATCTCCACCCCCAAAACTATATATAAGGAACAAATGACAGTTGCAAACATGCCATATTTACAACAGCACGAAGCTCAAAACTTCAGCCTGATGATGGTGAATGTGATTTCACCGAAACGTCGCATAGACACTCAAAACATTACACGGGGCAAAACCCGAACTCAGAACAATCTACATACATATACCAGTGAAAATCTACGAAAACAATATATATATACTGTATATATATATGTAGATTGTTCTGAGTTCGGGTTTTGCCCTGTGTAATATTTTGCATGTCTATGCGACGTTTCGGTGAAATCACATTCACCATCATCAGGCTGAAGGAATAGAAGAGAGAGTACAGTATAGGTAAAAATAAATCAATGAGAGAATAGAAGAAAGATAACGGGATAGAAGAGAAAATATATGGGATATAGGAGAGACAATAGGACAGGGGTTGGAAGGCACTCTAGTGCACTTATGCACGCCCCTTACTGACCTCTTAAGAATCTGGAGAGGTCAACCGTGGGCAGTCTAAGAGTAAAATGTTGGGGGTTAGGTATTATACAGGTATTGCTCGACTTACCACTCCAATTATATTGCTAAGTGAAACATTTGCTAAGTGAATTTTGCCTCCTCTTATATCCTGTCTTGCCCCAGTTGTTAAGTGGAACATTACAGTTGTTGACGTTAGGAATAGCATCATTCTGGAGTAGTGTGTTTTCTTAGTTGTGTAGAAAAAAGACACACCTTCTCTCTTGCTGGTTCCTTCCCCTTGCTCCAATCCTGGACAACTAAAACAGGAATATAACGTTTTCTGACGATCGGATGAGGGACTTTGAGAAGTTAGTGGCCTTGCCTTACATTTTCTAGGCAGTGTCTGCAGGAAAAACAAAAGGCACAATTTATACCAACAATATACAGGTTATATTAAAGGAAAAATAGAATGCGGGTGATTCTCCAGGCCAAGGAAAATTGTCATGGAAAGATTTTGGGGTTTTTAAATTTTTTTTACAAAGGTTTTTATTTACAAATATAAAATGATCCACATGATTCACTTAACAACTGTCATGAATGGCTTAACAACCATGGCAACAAAAAAAAGGATGCAAAATGAGGAGTGACTCACTTAACAACAGAAAGTCTGGTCCCAACTGGGATCATAAACTGAGGACTATTTTTGAGGCTTCTGTGTAGCCAGGCTATCTGTAAGCATTCGCAGCATTGGGCTGAACTTTTATTCTCTTAACAGTTAGGACTGGAGTGGTGCTGAACAACAGTGAGTAAAACAGGAGGAAGTGTGTTTAAGATAATGTTTACCTTTTTGATCTCGCAGGCGTTACTGGGCTTCCATTGCTTAAGAATTACTTTGTTCAAAGTCTCTCTAATGGTTTCCTGGAATTCTTGAGTGTCTGCCACCTGGACAGAGACAGACAGACGGAGACCGAGCGTGAATTGTGGGAGTTGAAGTCCACAGGTCATAAAAGGGACAATAGGAGCCCTTCACTCCTCCACTCGAAACAGAATACCCTACGAAAATAGACTAACAATCCTGGGTCTAGAAAGCTTAGAACTACGGTGCCTAAAACACGATTTAAGTATTGCCCACAAGGTCATATGCGGCAACGTCCTACCGGTCAATGACTACTTCAGCTTCAACCGCAACAACACAAGAGCACGCAACAGATTCAAACTAAATATTAACCGCTCCAAACTTGACTGTAAAAAATATGACTTTAACAATCGAGTTGTCGAAGCGTGGAACTCATTACCGGACTCGGTAGTGTCAACCCCTAACCCCCAACATTTCTCCCTTAGACTATCCACGATTGACCTCTCCAGGTTCCTAAGAGGTCAGTAAGGGGCGTGCATAAGCGCACTAGTGTGCCTTTCGTCCCCTGTCCAATTGTCTTTCCTTTATCTCATATATCATATATATTTTCTTCCTTTCATATATGTGCTCCTCTATTTTTACATATTATCTTTATATATATATTACTTCATGTCTATTCTCTTCCATATGTATCGTGTGTTGGACAAATGAATGAATAAAAAATAAAATAAAAAATAGATGCCCACTCCTGTTTTAAAACAATGCCTTAGCTTTCATTCTTTATGTCAGTGTTTCCAAAGTTTTGACATTCGATTCTATAATTTTCGTAACGCCTAGTACCCCTCGTCAAAAAAAAAAAAAGGATGTATTTTAATACCAATCACCTGACAAAATATCCAGA
Source organism: Erythrolamprus reginae (assembly GCF_031021105.1). Taxonomy (NCBI): domain Eukaryota; kingdom Metazoa; phylum Chordata; class Lepidosauria; order Squamata; family Dipsadidae; genus Erythrolamprus; species Erythrolamprus reginae. Next base: position 5,883,075 of record NC_091962.1, on the reverse strand, counting down.
GATACTTTACCAGAAGAGCCCTCCACTCCTCCAATCCTACGCAACTAGACTTACAATCCTAGGTTGGGAAAGCTTACAATTACGTTGCCTCCAACACGACCTAAGCATAGCCCATAAAATCATCTGCTACAATGTCCTTCCTGTCAACGACTACTTCAGCTTCAACCACAACAACACGCGAGCACACAACAGATCAACAGATACAAACTCAAAGTAAACCGCTCCAAACTTGACTGCAGGAAATACGACTTTAGTAACCGAGTAGTTGACGCATGGAACTCACTACCTCACCTAACCCCCAAAACTTTACCCTTAGACTATCCACTGTTGACCTCGCCCGAATCCTAAGAGGTCAGTAAGGGGCGTGCATAAGTTCACCAGCGTGCCTTCCGTCCCCTGTCCTAATGTTTCTCTCTTACTAGTATCATGTATATTATTATATCTTTGTATACCACCAGTACGTACTTGACAAAACAAATAAAATACATAAATAAATAAATATTGGACTATTTCAGAGACGTGGAGAAGGGGGATCTGCTGTTTGGTAAGAGTTAAGGCCACGCTTACATTAGTAGTTTGGTAGTTGTTTAATTTAATGTCTTCACTCGTGGCCGGGCACAGTCCATTCCCGATCCTACACAATCTTTCCCAACCCAGTTGTTAATTTAAAGAATGCCCGGGTTTTAAACCCATCTTGGCTGTACCTGCAAGCTATGGAGACACTTCCGTCGGAAGTCACCGTCGGTGCTGCTGGAGACTATTCTGGAAATGGTAGACGCCATGATGGGTAAATAACAAGCCAGCTTCTGCTGCTCCTGCGGAGAACAAGGAATCCTGGTTAGTACTCACAGCCCATGGAAGCCTCAAAACAAGCTCCCCGAATGTCTTCCTTCTGTCCTGACAGTGGACGGTATAATTGTGCTACAGATTTTATTGTGTTTTTTTTTTAGAAACATAGAAACATAGAAGTCTGACGGCAGAAAAAGACCTCATGGTCCATCTAGTCTGCCCTTATACTATTTCCTGTGTTTTATCTTAGGATGGATCTATGTTTATCCCAGGCATGTTTAAATTCAGTTACTGTGGATTTACCGTATCTACCACATCTGCTGGAAGTTTGTTCCAAAGATCTATTACTCTTTCAGTAAAATAATATTTTCTCATGTTGCTTTTGATCTTTCCCCCAACTAACTTCAGATTGTGTCCCCTTGTTCTTGTGTTCACTTTCCTATTAAAAACACTTCCCTCCTGGACCTTATTTAACCCTTTAACATATTTAAATGTTTCCATCATGTCCCCCACTTTCCCTTCTGTCCTCCAGACTATACAGATGGAGTCCGTGAAGTCTTTCCTGATACGTTTTATGCTTAAGACCTTCCACCATTCTTGTAGCCCGTCTTTGGACCCGTTCAATTTTGTCAATATCTTTTTGTAGGTGAGGTCTCCAGAACTGAACACAGTACTCCAAATGTGGTCTCACCAGCGCTCTATATAAGGGGATCACAATCTCCCTCTTCCTGCTTGTTATACCTCTAACTATGCAGCCAAGCATCCTACTTGCTTTTCCTACTGCCCGACCACACAGCTCACCCATTTTGAGGCTGTCAGAAATCACTACCCCTAAATCCTTTTTTTCTGAAGTTTTTGCTAACACAGAACTGCCAATGCAATACTCAGATTGAGGATTCCTTTTCCCCAAGTGCATTATTTTACATTTGGAAAATTTTCAAAAAATTTACATTTCCCCCATTGGATTTGGAAATTGCCTGTCTCTTTCACAGAAGGACTCTTGGCAGTGCACAAATCGAATATTAAAATATAGGAATTGGCAGGGAGGGTTACATGTTTGTCAAGTGCACTTAAGCAGGAAGTGAACGGTTCGAATGAATACAGGCAGTCTTTGAATTAATAATAATAATAATAATAATTTATTGGACTTGTATGCCGCCCCTCTCCAAAGACTCGGGGCGGCTCACAACAATAATAAAACAATATAGCAGTAAAACAAATCCAATATTAAAAAACATATATAAAACCCCAGCAATTAAAACCATACAGCACATACATACCAAACATAAAATATAAAAGCCTGGGGGAGGATGTCTTAGTTCCCCCATGCCTGGCGATATAAGTGGGTCTTAAGTAATTTGCGAAAGACGAGGAGGGTGGGGGCTGTTCTAATCTCTGGGGGGAGTTGATTCCAGAGGGCCGGGGCCGCCACAGAGAAGGCTCTTGCCCTGGGGCCCGCCAAACGACATTGTTTGGTCGACGGGACCCGGAGAAGGCCAACTCTGTGGGACCTTATCGGCCACTGGGATTCGTGTAGTAGAAGGCGGTTCTGGAGGTATTCTGGTCCACTGCCATTCAAAGGTCATTACCAACACTTTGAATTGTGACCGGAAACTGATCGGCAGCCAATGTAGGCCACGGAGTGTTGCAGCAACGGAGCCACAAATTTATGTTGTTAAGTCAAACATTTGTTAAGTGAGTTTAGCCCCATTTACAACCTTTCTGACCCTGCTCTTCTTCTTTTTTAAACATATTTTTAATTAAGCATTTTTCAACCTTTACACCACGTCTTTACAGCGTTCCAATATCGGTATCACTCATATTTACATAATTTTCACTTTTATAGATCATTATTCTATATATTCTATAACTATTTATGTACATACATAATACCTTTTACCTTTAACGTGTAGGGATGTGACAATTTTTAATGATTCTTAAGTATGGACTTCACATCTTTTTTCTAGCCAGTTGTTCCAGGCATTCCAAATCTTATAACATTCTGTTTTTTCCTCTATCTTTTAGTTCCATGGTTAACCTTTCCATCTATGTACTGTCAAGCACCTTTCTTATTATCATTGCTCTGTCTCTTCTCTTCTCTTCTCCTCTTCTCTCCTCTCTATATTCTCTATACGCTCAATCCTTCTTGCCTCCTTCTCTTTCCCCTCCCCGCCCCTCCTCACTTCTATTCTATTCTATTCATTCATATACAGTGATCCCCCGTTTATTGCGTCCCCAACCATTGCGAACAGGGTACTTCGCTATTTTTCAACCCGGAAGTCAAAATACCATCTACGCATGCGTGCCCGTTTTTTCTATGGGCACGCATGCGTAGATGGCAACCGGGAGATCAGCTGCTGGGCAGCTTCCCTGAGTCTTCCCCCTCTTGCTGGCGTCAGCGAGGAGTTTCCCCACCGCCCACGCAAACTCCTCGCTGCCGCCCGCCCTTCGCCCGCCCACGCCGTTCATTCTCGCCGCTTTTGAGCTGAGTCCGGAAGCGAATTCGCTCCCGGACTCAGCTCGAAAGCGCCGATAGCAAGCGCCAAGGAACGGCTTGTCCACGCTGGTTCTCGGCGCTTTCGAGCTGAGTCCGGGAGCGAATTCGCTCCCGGACTCAGCTCGAAAGCGCCGAGAACCAGCGTGGACAAGCCGTTTGTTGGCGCTTGCTATCTGCGCTTTTGAGCTGAGTCCGGAAGCGAATTCGCTCCCGGACTCAGCTCAAAAGCGCCGAGAGCCAGCGCCCCCCGGACCCCCAACCCGGGTTTGGGGGGCTGCTAGGAAGCCCTCCATGCCGGCGGCAAACAGCCGCGCCGCCCCCAATCTTCGGCTCCTCGCTAGCGCTGTGGGAGTAAAAACACCATCTGCACATGCGCAGATGGTGTTTTTACTTCCGCAGCGCTACTTCGCGAAAACCCGCTCGTTGCGGGGGGTCCTGGAACGGAACCCTCGCAACGAGCGGGGGATCACTGTATACTATTTTTATTCTATTATTTATTCTATTCTATTCTACCCATTCCTATATTCTATTCTCCATTCTGTTCTGTTCTATTCTATTCTCATTCTATTCTATATATTCTATATTCCATTCTGTTTTCCTTCCTTCTTCCCTCCTTCACTTTCTCCTCTTCCTTTACTCTATTCTATTCTATTTTCTATTCTATTATTCTATTCCAATTCTGAGCTTTCCAGAGTTATTATGAGTGAGTTGGGCAGCCATGTCAATTTTCTACACAAACAAACACATAAAATTCTTCCTCCTTTCTACTTCCAAGCCTTGCCCTCAACCATCCCGACCTAATGTCATGAGCTTCGCACCTGGAAGACTCTGTAGTGTTGATGCAGGACGTCATTCACCAGGTCTTGGATTGCTCTTTTCACCACCTGTTCACTGCAGAAGAGGATTGGCGAGAGATGGGATAGAATCACTCGCCGGTTCCCTGTAACACACAAAGGGAGAAGGGGACAAAGGATGCTATACAGTGTTCCCTCAATTTTCGCAGGGGATGCGTTCCGAGACCGCCCGCGAAAGTCGAATTTCCGCAAAGTAGAGACGCGGAAGTAAATACACTATTTTTGGCTATGAACAGTATCACAAGCCTTCCCTTAACTCTTTAAACCCCTAAATTGCAATTTCCCATTCCCTTAGCAACCATTTCGATTATTACGCACCATGTTTATTTATTAAAGTTTATTTTTAAAAAAATTATTAAGGGCGGACAAAAGTTTGGCGACGACATATGACATCATCAGGCAGGAAAAGCCATGGTATAGAGGGAAAAACCACGAAGTATTTTTAATTAATATTTTGGAAAAACCGTGGTATAGACTTTTCGCGAAGTTCGAACCCGCGAAAATCAAGGGAACACTGTACACAGAAATGCACAATTTCATGTAAGAGAGATGAATGGGTGAGCAGGTTTCTGGGGGCAAATGGAGAGACTAAACCTTTGATCCCAGGGACCAGCCCAGACTGGATTTTGCAACAGAATTCCAGAAAATTACAAATTATTGGCTGGATTACCCCATCCCTTTGCGAATTCACTCGTGGTACCACTAATTCACTTGTGCTAGAACCAAGGAGAAATTTCCTGACAGTGAGAACAATTCATCAGTGGAACAGCTTGCCACCAGAAACTGTGGCTGTTCCAACACTGGAAGTTTTAAAGAACAGATTGGATAGCATTTGTCTGAAATGATATAGGGTTTCCTGCCTAAGCAGGAGGTTGGACTAGAAGACCTCCAAGGTCCCTTCCATCTCTGCTATTCTGTTCCATTCTTAATTCTCTTTTATTCTCTTCTTCTCTTCTCTCATCAATTCTATTCTATTCCATTGTACTCTTTCATTCTTAATTCTCTTCTCGGAGAGGGGCGGCATACAAATCTAATAAATTATTATTATTATTCTCTTTTTTCATTCTTTATTCTATTCAGAAGAGAAGGATTTAGGGGTAGTGATTTCTGACAGTCTCAAAATGGGTGAGCAGTGTGGTCGGGCGGTAGGAAAAGCAAGTAGGATGCTTGGCTGCATAGCTAGAGGTATAACAAGCAGGAAGAGGGAGATTGTGATTCCCTTATATAGAGCGCTGGTGAGACCACATTTGGAATAATACTGTGTCCAGTTCTGGAGACCTCACCTACAAAAAGATATTGACAAAATTGAACGGGTCCAAAGACGGGCTACAAGAATGGTGGAAGGTCTTACGTATAAAACGTATCAGGAAAGACTTCATGAACTCAATCTGTAGAGTCTGGAGGACAGAAGGAAAAGGGGGGACATGATCGAAACATTTAAATATGTTAAAGGGTTAAATAAGGTTCAGGAGGGAAGTGTTTTTCATAGGAAAGTGAACAGAAGAACAAGGGGACACAATCTGAAGTTAGTTGGGGGAAAGATCAAAGGCAACATGAGAAAATATTATTTTACTGAAAGAGTAGTAGATCTTGGAACAAACTTCCAGCAGACGTGGTTGGTAAATCCACAGTAACTGAATGTAAACATGCCTGGGATAAACATATATCCATCCTAAGATAAAATACAGGAAATAGTATAAGGGCAGACTAGATGGACCATGAGGTCTTTTTCTGCCGTCAGTCTTCTATGTTTCTATGTTTCTATTCTATTCCATTTTATTCTTTCATTCCTAATTCTCTGTTCTGTTCTATTCTACTCTATTCTATTCCATTTTATTCTTTCATTCCTAATTCTCTGTTCTGTTCTGTTCTATTCTACTCTACTCTATTCTATGACCTTGACTTACAACTGTTCATTTAGTGGCCGAAGTTTCAATGGCACTGAAAAATGTGACTTATGACCATTTTTCACACTTATGACCATTGCAGCAACTCCATGGTCCCACGTTCAAAATTTAGCCACTTGGCAACCGATTCATATTTATAATGGTTGCCATGTCCTGAGGTCACGTGATCCCTTTTTTTCAACCTTTGACAAGCAAAGTCAATGAAAAAAGCCAGATTCCCTCAACAACCATGCCACTAACTTAGCAACTTGTGTGATCCACTTAAGAAACGGTGGCAAGAAAGGTTGTAAAACGGGGCAAAATTCACTTGACGTCTCTCTTAGCAACAGAAATTATGGGCTCACCTGCGATCGTAAACCACGGGCTGCCTGTGTTTCAGAAACTGTGATTTTATGGCTTAGCCGTATTGTGAGCCAGACATTGTGGCTTATTTAACAAACCGTAGTTAAAACCAGCAATATCGTAATGCTCTAAGGTGCACACTTACACTTCCTTTGCTGTTTAAACGAAGCTGTTCCCTGGGAAGAAAGCCAAATAATTCCCTGGCAATTGACTTCTTAGAGGCTTCGAGAATAGCTTCAAGAATAAATGTCCTTAAAAACACATCTGTGCGGCATTTGTATTTTTAGCGGAGGGTAATGTGATCCTAAGCACAGATGGGAGGTTAAATGGAAGTTATTTCAGAGTCTTCTGATCCCAGCTTCTCAGACTTTCATATATTCTTGACTAGCTGCGGGGCCAAACATTTATTTTGTAGCTGTTCTCTTGCCAGTCTCATAAACTGCTGATTCGCCGAAACGTCGCATAGACATGCAAAACATTACACAGGGCAAAACCCGAACTCAGAACAATCTACATACATATACCCGTGAAAATTTACGAAAACATATATATATGCATGTGGGTAAATTAATAATAATAATAATAATAATAATAATAATAATAATAATAATAATGATGATGATGTCGTCAAACGTGGGGAAACTGAGACATCTCCCCCTGCTAATGTAGTTCTAGTGCATGATATGACTGTATGTATGTTTGTTATATTGGGGTTCCTTGCTTTTAGATTTTTTAAGTGTATAAGTGTTATCTTAGATTTTAATGATTAGATTTGTCAGTATATATTGTTTTTCTCACTGTTGTGAGCCGCCCCGAGTCTGTGGAGAGGGGCGGCATACAAATATAATAAATAATAATAATAAATAATAAAATATTATTATTATTATTATTATTATTATTAATTAGATTTGTATGCTGCCCCTCTCCGTAGACTCGGGGCGGCTCACAACAACAATAAAACAATATACAACAAATCTAATAATTTAAAAGTCACTGAAAAACCCTTATTAAAAAGCAAAAAACATACACACAAACATACCATGCATAAACTGTATAGGCCCGGGAGAGATGTCTCAATTCCCCCATGCCTGACGGCAGAGGTGGGTTTTAAGGAGTTTAACAAAAGGCAAGGAGGATGGGGGCAGTTCTAATCTCCGGGGGGAGCTGGTTCCATAGGGTCGGGGCCGCCACAGAGAAGGCTCTTCCCCTGGGGCCCGCCAACCGACATTGTTTAGTCGACGGGACCCGGAGAAGGACAACTCTGTGGGACCTAACCGGCCGCTGGGATTCGTGCGGCAGAAGGCGGTCCCAGAGGTATTCTGGTCCGATGCCATGAAGGGCTTTATAGGTCATAACCAACACTTTGAATTGTGACCGGAAACTGATCGGTAATCAATGCAGACTGCGGAGTGTTGGTGTAACATGGGCATACCATATATGCACACGTATGTGCAGTAATGGGTTGCTGCCCCCACGGGGGTGTGTGTGATGACACAGTGGGGGTAGTAAGTTTATGCACTATTTATTGAATACATAATAGGTTTTTTATTGTCCTTCCTGCTCTGGTACCTTAGTATGATCCTGAATTACAGTGATATCTTGTCTTACAAACTTAATTGGTTCCAGGACGAGGTTCTTAAGGTGAAAAGTTTGTAAGATGAAACAATGTTTCCCATAGGAATCAATGGAAAAGCGATTAATGCGTGCAAGCCCAAAATTCACCCCTTTTGCCAGCCGAAGTGCCTGTTTTTGCGCTGCTGGGATTCCCCGGAGACTCCCCTCCATAGGAAACCTCACCTCTGGACTTCTTTGTTTTTGCGATGCTGCAGGGGAATCCCAGCAGCGCAAAAACAGGCACTTTGGCTGGCAACGGAAGTCCGGAGCTGGGGTTTCCCAGCAAAGGGAGCATCAGTGAAATCGCAGCATCGCAAAAACACCAAAGTCCTCGAAGCCCCACCTCCAGACCTCTGTGTTTTTGCAATGCTGCGATTTCACTGAGGCTCCCCTCGCTGGGAAACCCCACCTCCAGACTTCTGTTACCAGCGAAGCACCTGTTTTTGTGCTTCTGGGATTTCCCTGCTGGGATTCCCCTGCAGCATTGCAAAAACATGGAAGTCCGGAGGTGGTGTTTCCTATGGAGGGGAGCCTCAGGGAAACCCCAGCAGTGCAAAAACGGGTGCTTTGCTGGCAACGGAAGTCCGGAGGTGGGGTTTCCTATGGAGGGGAGCCTCAGGGAAACCCCAGCAGTGCAAAAACGGGTGCTTTGCTGGCAACGGAAGTCCGGAGGTGGGGCATCCCAGCAGCAGCAGTGGGTTTGTAAGGTGAAAATAGTTTGTAAGAAGAGGCAAAAAAATCTTAAACCCCGGGTTTGTATCTCAAAAAGTTTGTATGATGAGGCGTTTGTAAGATGAGGTATCACTGTACTTTTAAAATAGGAAATAATTAAATAGTATGATTTTACCCATGAACGCTTTAATAATTTTAATCATTATCTGGCACTGGACTTTTATAGAAATGAAAGAAATTTGAGCTACTTGCCTAATCTGTTCTCATACTGAACCTTGTGGGTTCAGTACAAAACCTGAAAATGTTACTGTGCTCCTCAACAAATCATGCTGTCTATCATTTGTCCTTTTTATGGCTGTTCAAATAATGTGACTTAATCAACTGAAAAAGAGTCTCCCCCCAAAAAAACTTATCTTGGTCGGTAAGCGATTCCCACCCACTCACATGACCTTTAAGCCACCCCAGTCGCATGATTGTCAAGCCACTCCCACCTGGTCACATGGCCAGGAAGCCACTCCCACCCAGTCACATGACTGTCAAGCCACACCCACAGTAAAAATTTTGGCAGCCCATCACTGCGTACGTGTATATATCTATATTTATATGTACAGAAAGTGAAACTTGGCTGGTCCTGAAACGGATCGGCATAACCAAGGAAAAGGAAGAGCAGCAGTGTCTGTTCCTGAGTCTCTGAGTCCTGCCCGTGGCTGGTTTCGAGGGTAAATTGGATTTCAGGTCTCGCTGCATCTGAGAGACAAAATACATTGATTGGTTGAGTGATCGATACGCTGCATTGCGTCTTATTTCAGGCAAATAATGAAGGAAGATCCGGTCACAATACCTAAGGAACAGGTGACCATCATCATCACCTTTAAACAGCCCTATAATCCCTCCCGTTGGGGTGGAGCCTGGGCAACTGAATGGAGCAAGCAGAGTATTTTACTGGTTGGATGCCCTTCCTTTGTTCAGCTGATATATATTCTCAGTGCGCTCAGAGAGAGAAATATCTGCCCCTACCTAGGATCTAACTCACAGCCTCTTGATCAAGAGGCGAGAGCTCTGCCTCTGTAGATAGATAGACGATAGATAAATAGATAGAGATAGATAGATAAGATAGATAGATAAGATAGATAGATAGATAGATAGATAGAAAGATAGAAAGATAGATAAACAGACAGACAGACAGATGAGTAGGTAGATAGGTAGATGGGTGATAGATAGATAAGAGAGATATATAGATAGATAGATGATAGATAGATAGATAGATAGATAGATAGATAGATAGATAGATAGATAGATAGATAGATAGATGATAAACAGGTAGATGGGTGATAGATGATTGATAGATAAGATAGATAGATAGATGATAGATAAATAAGATAGATAGATAGATAGATAAGATAGATAGATAGATAGATAGATAAGATAGATAGATAGATAGATAAGATAGATAGATAAGATAGATAGATAAGATAGATAGATAGATAGATAGATAGATAGATGATAGATAGGATAGATAGATAGATAGATAGATAGATAGATAGATAGATAGATGATAGATAGGATAGATAGATAGATAGGATAGATAGATAGATAGATGATAGATAGATAGATAGATAGATAGATAGATAGATAGATAGATAGATAGATAGATAGATGATAAACTGGTAGATGGGTGATAGATGATAGATAAGATAGATAGATAGATAGATAGATAGATAGATAGATAGATTATAAACAGATAGATGGGTGATAGATGATAGATAAATAAGAGAGATAGATAGATGATACATAGATAGATGATAGGTAGATAGATAGATAGATAGATAGATAGATAGATAGATGATAAATAGATAGATAGATAGATAAGATAGATAGATAGATGGATGATAAATAGATAGATAGATGATAAATAGATAGATAAGATAAATAGATAGATGGATGATAAATAGATAGACAGATAGATGATAAATAGATAGATAGATAGATAGATAGATAGATAGATAGATGATAAATAGGTAGGTAGGTAGGTAGGTAGGTAGATGATAAATAGATAGATAGATAGATAGATAGATAGATAAGATAGATAGATAGATAGATAGATAGATAGATAGATAGATGGATGATAAATTGGTAGGTAGGTAGGTAGATTAGATCAGTGTTTTTCAACCAGTGTGCCGTGGCACACTAGTGTGCCGCGAGACATGGTCAGGTGTGCCGCGAAGCTCAGAGAGAGAAAGAAAACAAGAGAAAGAAAGAAAGAGCAAGAGAGAAAGAAAACAAGAGAGAAAGCAAGCAAGAGAGAGAGCAAGAAAGAAAGCAAGAGAGAGAAAGAAAGCAAGAAAGAGAACAAGTGAGAAAGAAAACAAGAGAAAGAAAGAAAGAGCAAGAGAGAAAGAGAACAAGAGAGAAAGAAAGCAAGAAAGCAAGAAAGCAAGAGAGAGAAAGAAAGCAAGAGAGAAAGAGAACAAGAGAGAAAGAAAAGAAGAGAAAGAAAGAAAGAGCAAGAGAGAAAGAGAACAAGAGAGAAAGAAAGCAAGAGAGAGAGCAAGAAAGCAAGAGAGAGAAAGAAAAAGAAAGAGAGAAAGAGAACAAGAGAGAAAGAAAGCAAGAGAGAGAGCAAGAAAGAAAGAAAGCAAGAGAGAGAAAGAGAACAAGAGAGAAAGAAAAGAAGAGAAAGAAAGAAAGAGAACAAGAGAGAAAGAAAGCAAGAGAGAGAGCAAGAAAGCAAGAGAGAGAAAGAAAAAGAAAGAGAGAAAGAGAACAAGAGAGAAAGAAAGCAATGGAGAGAGCAAGAAAGAAAGAAAGCAAGAGAGAGAGAGAGAGGGAGGGAAGATGGGAGAGAGAAAGACATAGAGGGAGGTAGGGTGGGAGAGAGAAAGAGAGCAAAAAAGAGGAAAGAAGGAAGAGAGAGAAAAAGAGGAAGGGAGAGAAAGAGGGAGAGAGAAATAGAGCGAAAGGGAGGAAGAGAGAGAATTTTTTTGTCCAAAGTTTCCCCCCCCCCCCCAACTGTGCCCCATGGTTTTGTAAATGTAAAAAATGTGCCGCGGCTCAAAAAAGGTTGAAAATCACTGGATTAGATGATGGATGAGGTGGCATAGTGGTTAGAGTGCAGTACTGCAGGCTACTTCTGCTGACTGCAATTTGGCCGATTGAATCTCATCAGGCTCAAGGTTGACTCAGCCTTTTCTCCTTCTGAGGTGGGTAAAATGAGGACCCAGATTGTTGAGGGCCATGTGCTGACTGTGCAAACCGCTCAGAGAGGGGATTTAAAAAGAGCTGTGAAGCGGTATCCAAGTCTAAATTCTATTGCTATGACTATTTCAGGATTCGGTCTGCAGATCCATCTTCCCAGGAGCTTCCTGAACCAGAAAGCAGAGTTACACAACAGCTAGTTTGTGGTGTCAGTTGTGATGCTCTGCAGCGGGTGAGCTCCCTGTTATTTTACACCCCATGTGTATTGTTCGGAGGTCTCATAAGGATAAATGAGTCAAGCCACCAGACAATATTTTATGATGCTGAAAATAAACATGTCAGTTCACATGTTTTATTTTCAGGTCTGCTCCTGAGATGGTGCCCTGAAAAACTGCACACGCTATTCATTCTTAAAACAGCTTTTCCACATTCCGACCGGATAACCGAACACGAGTGTAGTGTGGATATTTCAAGGAAAAGTGAAGGACGTAGTGGCCGTATCCTAAGAAATCTCCCTTTTCTAGCCCACGCACTGTATATTCAATCTCCAAATGCAGTGATTTTCAACCTTTTTTGAGCCGCGGCACATTTTTTACATTTACAAAACCATGGGGCACATTGAGTGGGGATGGGGGGGGCAGCTAAAAAAAGTTTGGACAAAAAAATTCTCTGTTTCTTCCTCCCTTTTGCTCTATTTCTCTCTCCCTCCCTCTTTCTCTCTCTTTCTCTTTTTTCTCTCTCTCTCCTTCCCTCTTTCTTTCTCTCTTCCTTCCTTCCTCTTCCTTCCTCTCTCTCCCTCCCTCCCTCTATGTCTTTCTCTCTCCCACCTTCCCTCCCTCTCTCTTTCTTTCTCTTTCTCTCTTGTTCTCTTTCTCTCTCTCTTCCTTTCTTTCTTTCTCTCTCTCTCGTTCTCTTTCTTTTTCCCTCTCTTGCTTTCTCTCTCTCTCTTGCTTTATTTCTCTCTCTCTCTCTCTTTCTCTCTCTCTCTGTTTTCTTTTTCTCTCTCTCTTGCTTTCTCTCTCTTTTGCTCTTTCTCTCTCTCTCTTTCTTTCTTTCTCTCTCTGAGCTTCGCGGCACACCTGACCATGTCTCACGGCACACTGGTTGAAAAACACTGTCCTAATGTTATAATGACAACTTTCCTTCAAGCTTTATCAGTTGCAGTGGACCAGCAATTTCAAGAACGAGCAATGCTTTCGGACTGTGTTTGATGTTCAATGTTTTGTGGTGACTTTCTTTACAGATATTCTTAGTTTATTTTTCTAGCTACCTACTGAGATTGCTAATTGGGAACCGTGTGTTTTTAACCTGAAGATCAGTTCATACTTTCTTTGTTTTATTAAATATTTACATTAAAATTACACAACAAAAGGCAATATATACACATAAAACGAACATGAAAAAAGGAGAGAGGGAAAAAAGAAGAAAAAGGGAAGAGAAAAAGAAGATAAGAAAAAGAAAACAAAAATAAAGCATTCTGCTTTACATATAGCATATTTGGTATCATTATATACAATTGGCACTACTCGAGGAGTAGTGTGATTTATGTGCAGCTTACGTCTAACTTACAAAGGAAGATCTTCCTTTTTACAGTTATTATACATTTAATACATAAGTACAATCTTATAGTCTCCATATCATTGTGTCATCAACAAATATTAACAAACTATAGCACCACTATACCATTGAAGAAAGAAGGATATATGATTGACACAATGACACATACTTTCTTTTTCCAACTACAGCATATATAATAAAGTAGATTTTTAAGGATTGTTTTTATGTATTAATGGGATTGATTTTACTATTGTCTCTTTATATATGTTGTGAGCCGCCCTGAGTCCTCAGAGAGGGACGGCATACAAATCCTATTAAATAAATAAATAAAGACATCGGTTACCTGTTTCGCAATAGGCAGCTGGAATTAGTGTGGCTTGGTAGGCGTATTTGCCCCAAGAGGCGAAACGTGAAGGATCTTCGAAGAAAGAGTAGGAGGGTTCCTCTGCAGAAAACAATATGGGCAGCCCAGCTGGATCATAAAGAAATATATATAGGGAGGAGTTAGGGGGAAACAATCATCTGAAGGCCAGTGAATGGTGAACACCATAGTGCTGAGTTTGATACAAAATCCGTTTGCACAAGATCAGTGCTGCTTTCCTTTCTTTAAGTCAATCTAATCTTGAGACAATAGCAAACCTCACAACAAAAACAACAACAACAACAACAACAAATAATAATAATAATAATAATAATAATAATAATTTATTAGATTTGTATACTGCCCCTCTCCAAGGACTATAGTTATACTATAACTATAACTATAACGAGTCTACGGAGAGGGGCGGCATACAAATCTAATAAGTAAGTAAGTAAGTAAGTAAGTAAGTAAGTAAGTAAGTAAGTAAGTAAGTAAGTAAGTAAGTAAGTAAGTAAGTAAGTAAGTAGGTAGAAACATAGAAACATAGAAGTCTGATGGCAGAAAAAGACCTCATGGTCCATCTAGTCTGCCCTTATACTATTTTCTGTATTTTATCTTAGGGTGGATCTATGTTTATCCCAGGCATGTTTAAATTCAGTTACTGTGGATTTATCTACCACATCTGCTGGAAGTTTGTTCCAAGGATCTACTACTCTTTCAGTAAAATAATATTTTCTCACGTTGCTTCTGATCTTTCCCCCAACTAACTTCAGATTGTGTCCCCTTGTCCTTGTGTTCACTTTCCTATTGAAAACACTTCCCTCCTGGACCTTATTTAACCCTTTAATATATTTAAATGTAAATAAATAAATAAATAAATAAATAAATAAATAAATAAATAAACTATAAAACTGTAACTATATAACTATAACTACTATAACTATAATAATAATAATAATAATAATAATAATAATAATAATTTATTAGATTTGTATGCCGCTCCCTCCCAAGACTCTAGTTATAACTATATAACTGTAACTATATAACTAACTATAACTATAACTGTATAATTATAACTCTAACTATATAACTGTAACTATAACACTATATAACTAACTGTAACTGTAACTACACTACAACTATAACTATAATAATATAACTATATAACTATATAACAACTATATAACTGTAACTGTAATTGTAACTATAACTATATATAGTTATAGTTTTATAAGTACAGTATAACTGTAGTTATACATAGTTATAACTATAAGCAGTATGTGGTTAAAAGAAGGACGAGGGGTGACATGTAATTCCAGTATCGGTTTGTTTCTTTAGTTTGTCAATCATGTACTAGATAAGAGGTATAAGTATAAACATGGGCATGACAAGGAATGAGTACAAATAAATGGGGACGGTAGGCACACTGGTGCGCTTATGCACGCCCCCCTTTATGGTCCTCTCAGTGACTGGGTGAGTTCCACAGTATGCGACTTCTCCTATGTCACTTCGGGATATGACCGTCTGCCTTCCATTGGAAGAATTGAACCCTTTCCCCCTAGGCCTTTACAATGTTATGCATGGTATGTCTCTATGGTTTTTATTATAATGGGTTTTTAATTGTTTTTAGTATTGGATTATTATTATATGCTGTCTTATTATTCCTGTTAGCCGCCCCGAGTCTCCGGAGAGGGGTGGCATAAAAACCCAATAAATAATAATAATAATAATAATAATAATAATAATAATGAATTATGGAGGTGTCTCCATGGCTGGCTCCCGCAAATTTGAGAGATGAAAATGCACAAGGATGGATACCCCTGGCTTTAAAATACACCGCTCAAAAAAATAAAATAAAGGGAACACTTAAACAACACAATACAACTCCAAGTAAATCAAAGTTCTGTGAAATCAAACTGTCCACTTAGGAAGCAACACTGACAATCAATTTCACACGCGTGTTGTCAGCACATTCAACTTTGTACAGAGCAAAGTATTCAATGAGAATATTTCATTCATTCAGATCTAGGATGTGTTATTTGAGTGTTCCCTTTGTTGTTTTTTGAGCAGTGTATTTCAAAAACTCACATGGCTGCCTATTTTAGTTTAACCCATTCTTCTTAAGTTTAAGTTTAAGTTTAATCAGATTTGTATGCCGCCCCTCTCCGCAGACTCAGGGCGGCTCACAGCAATAACAGTACAATGTAAAACAAATCTAATATTTAAGTTAATTTAAAAAACACCACAAATTAAAACCAATCATACATACTAGCGTACCATGCGTAAATTTTATAAGCCTAGGGGGAGGGAACATGTCAATTCCCCCATGCCTGACGACAGAGGAGGTTTTCAGGAGCTTACGAAAGGCTAGGAGGGTGGGGGCAACTCTGATATCTGGGGGGAGTTGGTTCCAAAGGGTCGGGGCCGCCACAGAGAAGGCTCTTCCCCTGGGTCCCACCAAACGACATTGTTTAGTTGACGGGACCCAGAGAAGGCCAACTCTGTGGGACCTAAGTGGTCGCTGGGATTCGTGCGGCAGAAGGCAGTCCCGGAGATATTCTGGTCCAGTGCCATGAAGGGCTTTATAGGTCATGACCAACACTTTGAATTGTGACCGGAAACTGATCGGCAACCAATGCAGACTGCGGAGTGTGGGAGCAACATGGGCACAGAGTGGATCTTCTCCGGGTCCCGTCAACTAAGCAATGTCGCCTGGCGGGACCCAGGGGAAGAGCCTTCTCTGTGGTGGCCCCAGCCGTCTGGAACCAACTCCCCCCAGAGATTAGAACTGCCCCCACCCTCCTTGCCTTTCGTAAACAACTTAAAACCCACCTCTGCCGCCAGGCATGGGGGAATTGAGATCCTCTTTCCCCCTAGGCCTTTACAATTCTATGCATGGTATGTATGTATGTATGTTTGGTTTTTATATTAATAGATTTTTAATCATCAATACCAAATTACTATTGTACACTGTTTTATTGTCGCTGTTAGCCGCCCCGAGTCTCTGGAGAGGGGCGGCATACAAATCCAATAAATAAATAAATAAATAAATATTTAGAGAAGCCCATGATTGCTGTCGCAGCTGCATTCTGCACGATCTGGAGTTTCCGAACACTCTTCAAAGGTAGCCCCATGTAGAGAGCATTACAGTAGTCGAGCCTCGAGGTGATGAAGGCATGAGTGACTGTGAGCAGTGACTCCCGGTCCAGATAGGGCCGCAACTGTTGCACCAGGCGAACCTGGGCAAACGCCCCCCAAATGCCTTAGCCGAATGCCTGCCTCTCTTTGCAGTTTGCAAGCCCAGCCAAAGCGTCCCTCGATCCCCTTCTATTGGTCCCAGGAAAGGATACTGAAGCAGC
Organism: Erythrolamprus reginae; assembly: GCF_031021105.1. NCBI lineage: Eukaryota > Metazoa > Chordata > Lepidosauria > Squamata > Dipsadidae > Erythrolamprus > Erythrolamprus reginae. Next base: position 5,865,928 of record NC_091962.1, on the reverse strand, counting down.
CACGATCTTGGCAGGTTGGTTAGGGAAAGGTTTCTGGCAGGGACAGAGGGATGCCACAGCTCTGAGACTCAAGGCGCCCGTGAAGCCTCCTTCCACTAATTCATCCGGGGTGAAGAGGTTGACTCGTTCACCAGTCACAAAGTGGATTTTGTCGCAGGATGGGATTACAGCCCTGGATTCCGACCTGGGAGAAGGAAAGAGAAAGAAGCGGGGGAGGGAGGGGAGGAAGATGGGAGGGAGGGAAGGAAAGGAGGATGGAAGGAAGGAAGGAAGGATGGAAGGAAGGATGGAAGGAAGGACGGATGGAAGGATGGAAGGAAGGAAGGAAGGAAGGATGGATGGAAGGATGGAAGGAAGGATGGAAGGAAGGAAGGATGGAAGGATGGAAGGAAGGAAGGAAGAAAGGAAGGAAGGAAGGAAGGAAGGTAAAGAATGAAAGGAATAAAGGAAGGAAGGCAGAAGAAGCAGGAGGGAGGGAAGGAAGGAAGGATGGAAGGAAGGAAGGAAAAGAATGGAAGGAAGGAAGGAAGGAAGGTAAAGAATGAAAGGAATAAAGGAAGGAAGGAAGGAAGGAGAAGCAGGAGGGAGGAGGAAGATGAGAGTGAGAGAGGAAAGGGAGGGAGGGAGATGAGAACAAGAGAGAGGGAGGGTGGGAAGGAAGGAAAGGAGGGAGGGAAAGGGAACAGAAGGGAAGGGAAAGCGGTGGAGGAAGGAAGATAAGAGTGAGAGAGGGAAGGAGGGAAAAAGAGAGAGGTTAATTGGAGATAGAAAACAGAAGGAAATAAATTATAAATAAATAACAAATTAGTGAAAGATCACCCTTTAGTAATCTAATCCTTTTCACGTATGTTGGGAGTCATCAGTTTTGGAGGACCATTGCCCATCATATTTAAAGGGCGACATGTTGTGAGATGGAGTTCAGTTCTCAGTTTACATTTTTTTAAAAGCAAGCTGTTAACAGTAGCACAAGATAACTGGGGATTAATTCCTATGTAGCTACCAGAACAATTAAAAAAAATTGATTGTATGTTAATTGAATAATTATCTGAATTAATAGGAGATGAAAGATTGTGAAAGAGAACTGGAAAGAAAAAGAAAGCATTAGATAGCAAGAAAAAGAAGTAATTTGTTCTATTCAATCTGTTCTAATGGCTCATAATTATTCTGCAGCACAGTGGCATAGAAATATCAATATTTTAAAATTACATTTTTATTTAAGCATCTCATGTTTTTGTTAAAATGCACAGCTTGGTTTATAGGACTATCATTAAGTGTTGTATTTTACGACTCTTGTCGAATGTATCTTTTCTTTATGTGCACTGAGAGCATCTGCACGAAAGACAAATTCCTTGTGTGTCCAATCACACTTAGCCAATAAGGAATTCTATTCTATTCTATTCTTTTTTCCCCCAATATATTTTATTAAATTTTCTTAAAATAGACAAAACTAACAAACATACATTTAACATAAAAGTGGGGTTGTATCTCCTCCGCTTATTCTTGAAGTAAAATTTCAATACAAAAAAGAATACATGCAAAAAAGTTTAAAATCAACTTATTACTTTAAATGAAAAGAAGAAATTTGGTTAACTTTTTATATTAAATCTTCATACATTGTAATCCGTAACTCTTAAATCTTATCCCTAATAAGTCTAACATAACACTTAAATCATAACTCCACTAATACAATACTATTATTTATTTATTTACTTTTACTGTTAATGTTAATTTTTCTTCTTGTTTATCCATATATACACTTTGTTCCATATCTCATTCTATTCTATTCTATTCTAATTCTATTCCATTCCATTCTAAATTCAATTCCATTCAATTCTGTTCTATTCCATTCCATTCCACTCCATTCTAAATTCAATTCTGTTCTATTCTACTCTATTCTATTCTAGCCCACACAAGCAGGGAGGAAGGGAAGCCCAGCTTACGGTGCTCTGATCCCTTTGAAATCGACCCCTGGGATCCCCTCTCCACGTCTTTTGGGACATGCGCCTGTTGCTGGTCTTTGGCGCGCATGAGCCAGAAACCAGACTAGCTGGCAAGTGCACATGCACACTCTGGAAACAGGAAGATCATCTTCCTAGAGCGTGTGTGTGCAATGGGCGTCTCTTCTTCCACTGCCCATGAAAACCAGCTGACTGGCACACCGGAACCCGGAAGAGCAAGGGACAATGACTCTACATCCCACTTCCGGCATGCGTGCCCTCGGCTCGCCATCACAGATACATACGCAGTAATGGGCAGCCAATTTTTTTTTAAAAAAAAATATTTTAATTTTTATTATACAAATAATACAAAATACAACATATTATACAAAACATGAAATAATGGTCGTAACAATAGAAAACAGTCGAATAACATATCAATTTACAAAGTACAAACTTAAAAACTAGAAAAAGGGAGGGAAAGAAGTAGGTAGGGAAAGGGTAGAGAGGAGGAGGGGAAAAGATAGAAAGGACAGAGAACATAGAAAGGATAGAAAGGATAAAAGATTCGGCGAATGTCCGGGGGAGCTGTACTGAAAACGAGAACTGATTCCTATTTTATTAGCTCGTTACCATGGTTCGGTTTGTTTATCTAGATTGATAGATGCAAGTGTTGAGTTAATCAAGTTATAGAGATTTTAGGGAGTACTGTAGTAGTAAAGATACTATCAGTATATATATAAAGTCTCTTAATACTATATAAAGTATATACAAGATTTGTAACTGGTCGTGTTTATATCCAACATATCAATCTTAGGCAGCCAAAATTTTTACTGCCACACTGTGGGTGTGGCTTATTTTGTGGGTGTGGCCTAATGGTCATGTGACTGGGTAGGAGTGGCTTGCCGGCCATGTGACCGGGTGGGAGTGGCTTGAACGATCATCATCGTTCAAGTGAACCGTTAAGTCCTTGACTTACAACCTTACCAGTGTCGACAATTTGCTTTGCGTTTCCTGCACTCTCCTTCCTATGTCGCCCCCCCCCGCCTCAAGGTGTGTAGCTAGGCGAACGGGTGCTGCCAGAAGCATAAATGCTGCCAGCGCCGCTTCCACCCAGGCTTTCAGCTTGCACCTAAGGTGGGAGGTGGCCGTGTGAGGCTGGAAGGGAGCTGGGTAGGAGAGAGGGAAGCTCGTCCGAGGCCAGGAAGGAGGAAAGAGGAAAAAAGCAAGGGGCGCAGATGCAGCAGCAGTAGCAGCAGGGAAAAAATGGAGAGCCGAGCCGAGCCCGGTAATCCAGGAAGTGACAGCCGCCGATCAGCTGGAGCTGCGCATGCAGCTTCATTTCCGCCAGTGGAACTGCGTCCCACCCCGTCCTGCCTGCTGCTCACCCCTGTGTATATTTATTTATTTATTCAATTTTTATGCCGCCCTTCTCCTTAGACTCAGGGCGGCTTACAACATGTTAGCAATAGCACTTTTTTAACAGAGCTAGGCTATTGCCCCCACAATCCGGGTCCTCATTTTACCCACCTCGGAAGGATGGAAGGCTGAGTCAACCTTGAGCTGGGAGCGGTGATGAGATTTGAACTGCTAACCTTCAGATCTACAAGTCAGCTTCAGTGGCCTGCACTACAGCACTCTACCTGCTGCGCCACCCCGGCTCATATACGCTTGACACAATAAATAAATAGTGATGGGCGAACCGAACTCGCACAATTCAGGTCCGTACCGAATTTTGCGGTGTTCAGTATGCCGAACATGAACACGAATTTTTTTGAAACTTCGGGCAAAGTTCGGGGTCGCATTTGGCGTTCGCTCGCCTCGGCTGGCCAGGAAGTGACGTCTCCGTGACGTCAAAGCCCCGCGCCAAGAATCCCATCGTGGGGAGGCTGGGGGAGTGGGGGCAAGGGATTCCCTTTTGTCTGCCACCGCCCCCCTCCCCTTTAACATCGGTTTCTCAGCGTGTTAAAGCTGCCGCCGAGGTGGTCCTCGTCACGAAACTTGCCACCGTCTTACTTTCCCAATGGAGAAACGCTCCCCCCACACACCGCGCGTGCCCTTCCTCCTTCCAATGTCGAACGGGAGGGGTGCGGTGGCAGGCAGAGGGGAATCCCCCGCCCCCACTCCCCCAGCCTCCGCACCGAAAGCCAGGAAGTGACGTCTCCGTGACGTCAAAGCCCCGGCGGGGACCACCTCGTAAAAATAAACATGTTTATTTTTACGAGGTGGTCCCCGCCGGGGCTTTGACGTCACGGAGACGTCACTTTGACGTCACGCAGCGTTTGGAGTTCGGGTTCGGTTCGGGTTCGTCCGAATTTTGCGTAAAGTTCGTCCGAACCTGCCGAACCCCAACACCGTTGGGTTCGCCCATCACTATAAATAAATAAATAAAAGCAAAATCCAGTCCACCAACCTTTTGCTTCCACAGCCACCAGGGGGCAGTGCAGTCTAGGAAGTGTTCTTTCTCAAACCCTTGCAGTCCCTATTCTCTGCCGCTACAGATGGTCCTTGACTTAACAACCACAATGGAGGCCAAAATGAATGTTGCTCAGCGAGATTTATTCATTTATTTGTTAGATTTCTATGCCGCCCTTCTCAAGGCAACTCAGGGCGGCGTTGAGGTAGTTGTTAAGTGAGTTTTGGCCCCATTTTTACCGCCTTTCATATCATCGCTGCAATTGTTAAGTTAGCAATGGGTTGTGATTTTGCTTGTCGAGAGGTCTCAAAAGGGGACACTGCGACCGTCATAAATGTGAGCCATTGTGGCCATGGTGATGATGCAATGGTTGTGTGAAAAACGGTCATTAGTCACTTTTTTCAGGGCCGTTGTAACTTGGCTGCAACTCAAAGGCTACTTAGAAACATAGAAGTCCGACGGCAGAAAAAGACCTCCTGGTCCATCTAGTCTGCCCTTATACTATTTTCTGTATTTTATCTTAGGATGGATCTATGTTTATCCCAGGCATGTTTAAATTCAGTTCCTGTGGATTTATCTACCACGTCTGCTGGAAGTTTGTTCCAAGGATCTACTACTCTTTCAGTAAAATAATATTTTCTCATGTTTCTTTTGATCTTTCCCCCAACTAACCTCAGATTGTGTCCCCTTGTTCTTGTGTTCACTTTCCTATTAAAAACGCTTCCCTCCTGGACCTTATTTAATCCTTTAATATATTGAAATGTTTCGATCATGTCCCCCCTTTTCCTTCTGTCCTCCAGACTATACAGATTGAGTTCATTAAGTCTTTCCTGATACGTTTTATGCTTATGACCTTCCACCATTCTTGTAGCCCGTCTTTGGACCCGTTCAATTTTGTCAATATCTTTTTGTAGGTGAGGTCTCCAGAACTGAACACAGTATTCCAAATGTGGTCTCACCAGCGCTCTATATAGCGGGATCATAATCTCCCTCTTCCTGTTTGTTATACCTCTAGCGTTGCAGCCAAGCATCCTACTTGCTTTCCCTACCGCCTGACTGCACTGTTCACCCATTTGGAGACTGTCAGAAATCACTACCCCTAAATCCTTTTCCTCTGAAGTATTTGCTAACACAGAACTGCCAATGCAATACTCAGATTGAGGATTCCTTTTCCCCAAGTGCATTATTTTACATTTGGAAACATTAAACTGCAGTTTCCATTGCTTTGACCATTTATCTAGTAAAGCTAAATCATTTACCATATTACAGACGCCTCCAGGAATACTTGTAAATGTGGTTGGATGTAGGCAGCTACTGAGTTTGTAGAACAGGTGCAGATTGACATAGGGACAAGATAATTTATTTGTCTACATAATAACCAGGTATCAGCCTTCAAACAACAGCAAACTAATTAATCTGGGTGGTTTAGGGCTTCACATAAACCCAGCTTATTTTTATTAGGGACTAAACTTGACTGTAAAAAATATGACTTCAGCAACCGAGTTGTCGAAGCGTGGAACTCATTACCGGACTCAGTAGTGTCAACCCCTAACCCCCAACATTTCTCCCTTAGACTATCCACGATTGTCCTCTCCAGGTTCCTTAGAGGTGAGTAAGGGGCTTGCATAAGTGCACCAGTGTGCCTTCCGTCCACTGTACAATTGTCTCTCCTTATCTCATTTATCTTTTCTTCCTTTCAAATATACTTTTATATCTTCTATTCTTTTCTTTACTTATATTATTACATATCTTTCTCTTCAGTGTGTATTATGTATTGGGCAAAATAAATAAAATAAAATAAATTTCAAATTAATTAGACTTTCTTAAACTAGATCATCTACATCTTGGCAAAAACAACATTCCCCCAGCTAGGAACAAATGCCGGGCACCGGTTTCCACAATCTGGTTTTAAGAATGTCCGTGTGTTTATAACCCCCTCCATCCATCAGCCTCTGAAGGAGAAATTATCTCCCCCCACTGCTTACCTCCTAAAATGTCTTCCATCGCTAAGTAACATGGTTCCATCTGGCAAACATGTGCTGACTTTCCCTTCTGGGCTGAAACATAGAAGGACATGTGGAAAAGTCACCGCATTTATCATAATTATAAATGAGAACACCAATTAAACAACAAGGCAGACCTTTTACGTTATTTCCTTGAATTCACTGCACTTCCAATTACTATCGCAATCAAAGGTTTACATATCACAAGCCGTAATGCGGGTTCATGTGTTGCTGACTTAAAGCTTGGGTGTAAATCTGCCCAATTGTGTCTTACGCAACAAGCCATGGTCAAACAAACCATGAATTAATTTGCTTGACACAATGGTCAGATTTGGGAGATTTCATTCTATACCTTACAATGAATGTTGTTTGGTGGGCCCCAGGGGCAGAGCTTTCTCTGTGGCGGCCCCGGCCCTCTGAAATCAACTCCTACCGGAGATTAGAATTGCCCCCACCCTCCCTGTCTTTTGTAAACTACTCAAGACTCACTTATACCGCCAGGCATGGGGGAGTTGAGACACCTTTCTCCCAGGCTCTTTTATACTTTGTTTTATGTTTGGTATGAATTTGTTGTTTGGTTTTTTTAAAATAATGATAGGGTTTTATATGTTTTTTTAATATTAGATTTGTTCTACTATAATATTGTTTTTATTATTATTGTGAGCCGCCCCAAGTCTTCGGAGAGGGGCGGCATACAAATCTAATAAATAATAATAATAATAATAATAATAATAATAATAATTATTATTATTATTATTATTATTATTATTATGTAGCGGCAGAGGTAGAAGACCTGGCTCACATCCTATTTGATTATTGCTTGCAATAATAAGATTATTGAATGACCCACTGGGATTCCCATATCAAAACAACTTACCTTATGTGTGGCCAGAACCTAAAAATAACATTTAACACAGTATTTAAACAAAATGGTTTGCTTGAGTTCTGCACACATGGGACTGTTTGGGGGTAGATTGCAGGGGTGGCACCGATTTTTCCCCCATATTTTATCTATATCTTAAATTATTGTATTTTATTCCATTTCATTTTAGGCTATATTTTATTCCAACTTCATTCCGCACGAATCCCAGCGATCGATAAGGTCCCACAGAGTTGGCCTTGTCCAGGTCCCGTCGACTAAACAATGTCATTTGGCGGGCCCCAGGGGAAGAGCCTTCTCTGTGGCGGCCCGGGCCCTCTGGAACCAACTCTCCCCGGAGATTAGAATTGCCCCCACCCTCCCTGTCTTTCGTAAACTACTCAAGACTCATTTATACCGCCAGGCATGGGGGAGTTGAGATATTCCTTCCCCCTAGGCCATTACAAGTTATGCATGGTATGTTTGTGTGTATGTTTGGTTTTTATAAATAAGGGTTTTAGCTGTTTAATTATTGGATTGTCACATGCTGTTTTTATCATTGTTGTTAGCCGCCCCAAGTCTACGGAGAGGGGCAGCATACAAATCCAATAAATTATTATTATTATTATTATTATTATTATTATTATTATTATTATAAATCATATTTTATTCCAATTTCATTTTATTGTATTTTATCAAATTCCATTCTAAATTGCCTTCATCAAATTTTAGTAATGATTTGTTTTCTGGAACTTTGCACTTTGATGTTGCCCTCGAAGGACTCATGTCATGTCATGAATTAATTCAGTGTTCACTTTAGGCAAAAGGAACTATTGAAAACATGCCCAGGGCAAGCAAGGAATGTGCAGAGGTAGTTTCAGAGTAATATAGAGGCTTAAAGGTAGTCCTTGATGTATGACCACAATTTTGACCACGTGACCATGGGTATGCTAGAGCAGTTATAGCACATTATAAGGCCTTGGTAAGGCCACACTTGGAATACTGCGTTCAGTTTTGATCACCACGATGCAAAAGGGAAGTTGAGACTCTAGAGAAGAGCAACAAAGATGATTAGGGGACTGGAGACTAAAACATATGAAGAACAGTTGCAGGAACTGGGTATGTCAAGTTTAATGAAAAGAAGGACCAAGGGAGACATGATAGCAGTCTTCCAATATATCTCAGGGGGTGCCATAACGAAGAAGGAGTCAAACTATTTTCCAAAAGCCTGATGGTAGAAAAAGAAGCAATGGGTGGAAACTAAACAAGGAGAGAAGCAACTTAGAGCTAAGGAGAGATTTCCTGACAGTTAGAACGATTGATCAGTGGAACAGCTTGCCTCCAGAAGTTGTGAATGCTCCAACACTAGAAGTTTTTAAGAAGATGTTGGATAACCATCTGTCTGAGGTAGTGTAGTGTTTCCTGCCTAAGCAGGGGGTTGGACTAGAAGACCTCCAAGGTCCCTTCCAACTCTGTGTTGTTTGTTTGTTTGTTTGTTTGTTCGTTTATTCATTTATTCATTCATTCATTCATTCATTTATTTATTTATTAGATTTGTATGCCGCCCCTCTCAGAAGACTCAGGGCGCCTAACAACAATATAAAAAGACAATGTAAACAAATCTAATATTAAAAACAATCTAAAAAACCCCAATTTAAAGAACCACTCATACATACAAGCATACCATGTATAAATTCTATAAGCCTAGGGGGAAGGGCAAATTTCAATTCCCCCATGCCTGACGACAGAGGTGGCTTTTAAGGAGCTTGCGAAAGGCAAGGAGGGTGGGGGCAACTCTGATATCCAGAGTTCCAGAGGGTTGGGGCCGCCACAGAGAAGGCTCTTCCCCTGGGTCCCGCCAAACGACATTGCTTAGTCGACGGGACCCGGAGAAGGCCAACTCTGTGGGACCTAACCGGTCGCTGGGATTCGTGCGGCAGAAGGCGGTCCCGGAGATATTGTTGTTGTTATTGTTAATAATAATAATAATAATAATATTTCTCATCATGCCCAGAGAAAGAAATATATGCCGCTACCTAGGATTGAACTCACAGCTTTCTGATTGTGAGGCCAGAGCTCCAACCTCTAGGCCACTGCGCCACTCCTCAGTGTAGAACTGAAGGAGAAGCTTATTGCAATTAAATCCATGTACATTTTTAATCTATAGATGTGAACTACCCACTGCATCGGCCAAACTTGGGCTCTTTCCAAGGATTTATGTTGGGAGATAAATGCCTACCACAAATCTTGACAGAACAGATGGTTCCCTGCTAGATATTCTCTTTAGGTGATGTACTTCCTGTTACTTTTTCTTTTTTTAATTATGCATTAAGTGGCCGTGCTAAGGCTGGCAGATGTTCAATGGCTAAAAGCTCTTTCCCAGAAGGAGTACAACGGTTCACCCCACCAGACAGTGACCTCCTTAATCAGTGGTTGGGCTTTCACACTGCGAAATTGAGCTCTAAGTAGCAGCTCCGCTAGTCTTGTCAGTGTTTAACAACTGATTCATGATCCTTCCCAGGGGAAGAGCCTTCTCTGTGGCGGCCCCGACCCCCTGGAATCAACTCCCACCCCCCCGGAGATTAGGACTGCCCCCACCCTCCTTGCCTTTCGCAAACTCCTTAAAGCCCACCTCTGCCGTCAGGCATGGGGAGATTGATTCTCCCAGGGCCGTTTCCGTTTTACGCAAGGTTTGTCTGAGATGTATGATTGTTTTTATATTAAGGGTTTTAAATTGTCTTTATCGTTAGATTTGTACCGTCTTTTGTGTTGTGAGCCACTCCGAGTCTCTGACGAGGGGCGGCATTTGGTTTTACAATAGGGGTTTTTAACTGTTTATATTGGATTGTCATATGCTGTTTACTACTGTTGTTAGCCATCCCGAGTCTGCGGAGAGGGGCGGCATACAAATCAAATCAAATAAATAAAATAAAATACAAATATAATTAGATAGTTAGATAGTTAGTTAGAGAGAGAGAGAGAGAGAGAGAGAGAGAGGCAGGCAGGTATAGAGAAATGGATAGAGATAGATAGATAGATAGATAGATAGATAGATAGATAGATAGATAGATAGATGATAGACAGACAGACAGACAGACAGACAGACAGACAGACGGATAGATAAATGAGAAGCGAAATGTTTTCAAAGAAAAACCAGAAAGTTCAGTTTCCTATTGGGGGGAAAAAGCATCTTTAAGCCATTTATTTACTTATTTATAAAATATATTGGCAGTTCATCTAACCATAAGGTAACTCTGGGAGCCTTACAGACATTTTAGAAACATAGAAACATAGAAGTCTGACGGCAGAAAAAGACCTCATGGTCCATCTAGTCTGCCCTTATACTATTTTCTGTATTTTATCTTAGGATGGATATGTGTTTATCCCAGGCATGTTTAAATTCAGTTACTGTGGATTTACCCACCACGTCTGCTGGAAGTTTGTTCCAAGGATCTACTACTCTTTCAGTAAAATAATATTTTCTCATGTTGCTTCTGATCTTTCCCCCAACTAACTTCAGATTGTGTCCCCTTGTTCTTGTGTTCACTTTCCTATTAAAAACACTTCCCCACTTAATGTATATCCACATTAAAACTCGAATAAATGAAAACCAGAGATTCAAATCAAGGGCAGATGGGATGGGGGTGGGATTTATTATTATTATTATTATTATTATTATTATTATTATTACTATTACTATTATTATTATTATTACTATTACTATTATTATTATTATTATTAGATTTATATACCTCCCTTCTCAGAAAACCCAGGGCAGGGCAGAGAATAAAAATAGAAACAAAGCGTACAAAACAAATGTAATACATTTAAAAACTACAGCTAAAAATCCTATGTATTACGCAATCAGACAATTCAATCACACCATGCATCACATATATTGGTCTCTCTAATTGTCTCTCGACCAACCATCTCCACTGTACAGTCCCCATTGGGGTCCCAGGCCAATTGGCAGATCCAGGTTTCAACCCACTTCCAACAAGCCAAATCAATTCCGACTACAGTTGAGACCCCAATTTCTGCCATTAAGCAAGAAGATTATTAAGTACGTTGCATCCAATTTTATGGACTCCCCACTCCCCCCAAACCTGACACTAAGACAAAAGTCTTGGGGGGAAAAAACAGAGGAATGTATTCCATTTTCATTCAAAAAACCTCATGATTAAGAATGTTCCAGAATTGCAGAATGCTGAAGTATACTGTAGCTAGAAAGGAAAATGGATCGACGGACAGGAATCAATTGTTCTGTTTAGTCTCATAACTCCAATCAGAATAGAATAGAATAGAATAGAATTTTTATTGGCCAAGTGTGATTGGACACACAAGGAATTTGTCTTGGTGCATATGCTCTCAACGTACATAAAATAAAATATACATTTGTCAAGAATCATGTGGTACAACACTTAATGATTGTCATAGGGGTCAAATAAGCAATGAAGAAGCAATATTAATAAAAATCTTAGGATATACGCAACAAGTTACAGTCATACAGCCAACATGGGAGGAAATGGGTGAAAGGAATGATGAGAAAAACTAGTAGAATAGAAGTGCAGATTTAGTAGAATCTAGCTTAGATGGAACATTTTTTGCAAAGGTACTTAAAAAAAAAAAGAGAGATAGGCTTTATTTTACTATAAGTTCCACTCCTTTTAACTTCAACTTCATTTGATTTAAGTTGTATTTAATAAGCAGTGGAAGTGATGTGCTGGTGCCTGGAGGCTGTTGGGGTCTGGATGGGTGTCAACAGACTAAAACTCAACCCGGATAAGATGGAGTGGATGTGGGTTCTGCCGCCCAGGGACAATTCCATCTGTCCGTCCATAACCTTGGGGGGGGGGGGAATTATTGACCCCCTCAGAGAGGGTCCGCAACTTGGGCGTCCTCCTCGATCCACAGCTCACATTAGAGAACCACCTTTCAGCTGTGGCGAGGGGGGCGTTTGCCCAGGTTCGCCTGGTGCACCAGTTGCGGCCCTATCTGGACCAGGACTCACTGCTCACAGTCACTCATGCCCTCATCACCTCGAGGTTCGACTACTGTAACGCTCTCTACATGGGGCTACCTTTGAAAAGTGTTCGGAAACTTCAGATCGTGCAGAATGCAGCTGCGAGAGCAATCATGGGCTTCCCAAAGTATGCCCATGTTACACCAACACTCCGCAGTCTGCATTGGTTGCCGATCAATTTCCGGTCACAATTCAAAGTGTTGGTTATGACCTATAAAGCCCTTCATGGCATCGGACCAGAATATCTCCGGGACCGCCTTCTGCCGCACGAATCCCAGCGACCAGTTAGGTCCCACAGAGTTGGCCTTCTCCGGGTCCCGTCGACTAAACAATGTCGTTTGATGGGACCCAGGAGAAGAGCCTTCTCTGTTGCGGCCCCGACCCTCTGGAACCAGCTCCCCCTGGAGACCAGAACTGCCCCCACCCTCCTTGCCTTTCGTAAAGTTGTTAAGACCCATCTCTGCCATCAGGCATGGGGGAACTGAGACATCTCCCCCGGGCCTATACAGTTTATACATGGTATGTTTGTGTGTATGCTTGCTTTTATTAATGGGGGTTTTAGTGTTTTTTTTAATTATTAGATTTGTGCTTACATTGTCTTTGTTATTGTTGTGAGCCGCCCCCAGTCTATGGAGAGGGGCGGCATACAAATCTAATAAATAAATAAAAATAAATAAATAATAGTCAAGGTTACCAAACATAGAGGATAGAGGAGAGATACATTTCATCTCTTTCCCCAAACCTGGAATTAAATTCCTTCTGTTACTGTTGTTTTAAGCAGTGTTTAACGATTGTGTTTTCGTATCAAGTCTTTGAACAATATATATTTATTTGTATGGTTTAATTATAGTGTCTACAGCTGCCAGTGTAACTTTGTAGGTGTTTGCTTACCTATATGTCTCCGCAGAGATGTTGCTGTTAACTTTTACACAGTAATGGAACTTGATCTATAAAAGCACAAAGTAAGAAATATAGAAAGTGACCGTAATAAGGGAAACAGAGTCTTCATATTGGTACCACTTTGTATAGGTTGTCCTCGGTTTACGACTATATTTGGCAACCGAAATTACAAATGGTTTTTTTTTTTTGCCTGGGTTCTTAAGCAAATCACTGCAGTTGTTAAGTGAAGCATGAAGTCGTTAAACGAATCCAGCTTCCCTTGTTAATTTTGCTTGACGAGAAAGTCACAAATGGCGATCAGATGACCCCAGGTTATTGCAATCTTCATAAATACATTCCGCCCAAATTTTTAAAGCTGCGATGGTTGTAAGTATGAGGACTGGCCCCAAATAATTTTTTTTTCAGTGCCTTTGTAACTTTGGACAGCTGCCAAACGTATGGTTGTAAGTCAAGGACTATTTGTACAGCAACTGTTTTATTATTTAGGATTTATTATTCAAATTACAGTATATATTATTATTGAATAGAATTTTAGGCAGTAAACCTTCCCAAGCACACCTGGAAACAGCAGGGTCAGAATTTTGCACATTAAACTATCCAGCTGTATAGAAAGGGTTCTCACCCAGGAAACACAATTTTATATCCCAAAATGCACCCTTCCCAAGTATGCCCATGTTACACCAACACTCCGCAGTCTGCACTGGTTGCCAATCAATTTCCAGACACCATTCAAAGTGTTGGTTATGACCTATAAAGCCCTTCATGGCATCGGACCAGAATATCTCCGGGACCGCCTTCTGCCGCACGAATCCCAGCGACTGGTTAGGTCCCACAGAGTTGGCCTTCTCCGGGTCCCGTCGACTAAGCAATGTCATTTGGCGGGACCCAGGAGAAGAGCCTTCTTTGTAGTAGCCCCGACCCTCTGGAACCAGCTCCACCAAGATATCAGAGTTGCCCCCACCCTCCTTGCCTTTCGCAAGCTCCTTAAAACCCACCTCTGTCGTCAGGCATGGGGAAACTGAAATTTTCCCTTCCCCCTAGGCTTATAGAATTTATACATGGTATGCTTGTATGTATGAGTGGTTATTTAAATTGGGGTTTTTAAAGATTAGATTACATTTATTGGATTTATATGCCACCCCTCTTCGCAAACTCGGGGCGGCTCACAACAAGGTAAAAACAATACATAATAACAAATCCAATACCCACCAATCCAATTACAATTTTAAACTAAAAAATTCATTAAAAACAACCCCAGAATATTAAAAACACGCATACAGTCAATCTAACACCAAAACAACATGGGCAAGGGGGAGATGTTTCGGTTCCCCCATGCCTGACGGCAGAGGTGGTTTTAAGGAGTTTGCGAAAGGCAAGGAGGGTGGGGGCAATCCTGATCTCAGCGGGGAGCTGGTTCCAGAGGGTCGGAGCCGCCAAGGAGAAGGCTCTTCCCTTCTTTTAGATTATTTTTAAGATTATTTTTAATATTAGATTTGTTTATATTGTCTTTTTATATTGTTGTTAGCCGCCCCGAGTCTTCAGAGAGGGGCGGCATACAAATCTAATAAATACAAATACAAATAATACCCTCAGATCCGAGTTATATTCTGAAAAGTTTAGTAAAACTATGGCTTAATGTTAGCCACCCTGAGTCCTATTGGAGTGGCCAGCATACAAAAATTCAATTCAATTCAATTCAATTTATTAGATTTGTATGCCGCCCCTCTCCGAAGACTCGGGGCGCCTCACAACAACAATAAAAACAGTATAACAATGGAACAAATCTAATAATGAAATTACATTAAAAATAAATGAGTGAATTAATTAATTAATTAATTAAGAGACGTGAAGCAAACCAGCACATTTTGCATCAAATCTCACAGCTGTATCCTTCGTATTCTATCACGATCACTAGAGATTTGATAAGATTTGCCATCTCTTTACTGAATAAAACTATTTTAAAATAACAGAGACGGGTTGAGGCTGGATCTGGTAAACCAGGTTGCTTCAGAGATCAGGATACGGGATTTTGTCTTCAAACGTAGGCAGTTTCTTTTAAAGCTCACTGCAGGTTTTAAGTTGGAAGGCAGTCATTTAGCTCAGAGAAAACCTGAATATAATATTTAGCAAATCACAGTGCAGGGAAAGCTCTTACGGTTGTGTGCACAAGGCTGACCCGATGGACGAACTGTTTCAATGTGACGCTGTCTTCCTTCAGGACGTCAAATTTCTCATACACCTGAAAAGCCCAAAGAGAGACAGAGGAAGTCAACACGTCCTTTTCGAAACCTTTAATTGAAGTTCTATCTTGCGCCTCTTCCGTCATTAAACTTTTCAATTCACCCATCCCATGTTGGCATGGCCAAAAAATCCAAAGCTTTCAAGAAGGGACTGGACTGCCATCTGTCAGAAATGGTGGTTGGGGTTGGGCTAGATTTTATTTTATTTTATTTTATTTTTTTATTTATATTTATTTATTTATTTATTTATTTATTTATTTATTTATTTATTTATTTGTCAAACAATTATAGGGTGATAATTTGTACATATTAAACATTAGATAAGTAATGATAAAAAGTAGACAATAGGACAGGGACGGTAGGCACAGTGGTGCGCTTATGCACACCCCTTACAGACCTCTTAGAAAGGAAGAGAGATCAATTGTAGATAGTCTAAGGTGAAAGGTTTTGAGGTTAGGAGTAGAAACCACAGAATCAGGTAGCGCACTCCAGGCGTTGATTGCTCTGTTGCTGAAGTCGTATTTTTTGCAGTCAAGTTTGGAGCGGTGGACATTTAGTTTAAATCGATTTCATGCCTCGTGTGTTGTTGCGGTTGAAGGTGAAGTAGTCGTTAACAGGTAGGACATTTTGGTGTATGATTTTATGAACAGAGTTGGAAGGTGACCTACAAGGTCTCTTCCAACTCTGTTAATCTGATAATGACCTTTTACCTGAACACCAAAGGTAAAGGAAAACAGCAGCCTCTTATTTCAAACACGACCACGACGTGTTTGGTTAAGTTTGTGAGACTGATGGTAAATGTTCAGATTCATTTAGCTGCAGTTGAACAGTTTTGGGAAAAACTAGATAGATAGATAGATAGAAAGAAAGAAAGATAGATAGATAGATAGATAGATAGAGTAGGCAGACAGATATAGATAGATAGATAGATAGATAGATAGATAGATAGATAGAGTAGGCAGACAGACAGACAGACAGATATAGATAGATAGATAGATAGATAGATAGATAGACAGACATAGATAGATAGATAGATAGATAGATAGATAGATAGATAGATAGATAGATAGATAGATAGAGTAGACAGACAGACAGACAGACAGACAGACAGACAGACACAGAGATATGCATACATACATACACTGCTCAAAAAAATAAAGGGAACACTTAAATGACACAATATAACTCCAAGTAAATCAAAGTTCTGTGTAATCAAATTTTCCACTTAGGAAGCAACACTGATTGACAATTAATTTCACCTGCTGTTGTGCACATTCATAGAAACATAGAAACATAGAAGTCTGACGGCAGAAAAAGACCTCCTGGTCCATCTAGTCTGCCCTTATACTATTTTCTGTATTTTATCTTATGATGAAATTCAACTTTGTACAGAACGAAGTATTCAATGAGAATATTTAATTCATTCAAATCTAGGACGTGTTCTTTGAGGGTTCCCTTTATTTATTTTTTTGAGCACTATACATACAGTACATACCCTGTTTCCCCCAGATTAAAACATGCCCTGATAATAAACCCAATTGAGCTTTTTGAGTGAATGGCAATAAGGCCAAGCACGTATATTTCATGAGTCTGTGGAGAGGGGCGGCATACAAATCTAAATAATAAATAAATAATAAAATAAATAAATGAGCTGTGAAAGTGACGACTGCAACCACTTGGGAACAGATTCCAGTTCTCTAGTTTGAACAACTGTTCTGCTCAACCGTTACTCCGAAACGAAATCAGGGACCACCAGAGAGAACAGCTGCAGTTGTTGCTTTTCTTCGGTGCCTGTGAAAACTGGCGCTGGGAAAGATTTTGATTCTGGGAGAGCTCCCTCAAAAATTGGGAGGATGCTGAGAACAGATCATCCAGATTCCAGGCGAAGAGAACAGACGTTAACCACATTATTTTATGGATCAAGCCCAACACGGCATTATGTATGTAATTTGACTTTAAAACAATTCAGATGCACACTAGAGTGATGGGGGGGGAAAGGGGTGAGAATGATCAGGATCAGAGCAAACTAGGGCTTGCCTTTATTTACAGGCAAATATGTGCCTTCATCATAGCAAGATATGTATTATGTATGTGTGTATATATGTATGTATGTATGCCGCACGAATCCCAGTGACCAGTCAGGTCCCACAGAGTGGGCCTTCTCCGGGTCCTGTCAACTAAACAATGTCGTTTGGCGGGACCCATGGGAAGAGCCTTCTCTGTGGCGGCCCCGACCCTCTGGAACCAACTCCCCCCAGAGATTAGAATAGCCCCCACCCTCCTTGCCTTTCGTAAGCTCCTTAAAACCCACCTCTGCCGTCAGGCATGGGGGAACTGAGATATTCTTTTCCCCTAGGCTTCTACAATTTATGTATGGTATGTCTGTATGTATGCTTGGTTTTATAACAAGGGTTTTTAGCTGTTTTAATATTGGATTGTCACATGCTGTTTTTATCACTGTTGTTAGCCGCCCCGAGTCTACGGACAGGGGCGGCATACAAATCCAATAAATAGATAGATAGATAGATAGATAGATAGATAGATAGATAGATAGATAGATAGATAGGTAAGTAGGTAAGTAAGTAAGTAAGTAAGTAAGTAAGTAAATAAGTAAATAAATATATAAATGTATATATGTATATATATGTGTGTGTGTGTGTGTGTGTGTGTGTGTATATGTATGTATGTAGATTGTTCTGAGTTCGGGTTTTGCCCCGTGTAATATTTTGAATATCTATGCGACGTTTCGGTGAAATCACATTCACCACCATCAGGCTGAAGTTGTTAGCTTCGTGCTGCTGTAAATATAGTTAATATAGTAAATATATGTATGTATGTGTATATATGTATATGTGTGTGTGTGTATGTATGTATGTATGTGTGTATGTATGTATGTATACCATTTGTGGCCAGCTTTTAAGTGCCTAATTTATACGACAAATGTGGCAACCTCGTTTATTCCTTTCCCTAATAGTATCAAACTGAATATAGACCTCACAGCTTATGGATTGTAATTTTAGTAGTATTGACAATGCATAATTGATAGGCTGGATTTTATCTGCTATTTATCATTTTATCCTACAACTTTTGATTGTGTATCCACTGAGTGTTTTTATTTGTTTTGGTCTATGACTGTAATAATAAATTTGAACTCTACAGGCTGTGAAGTTATTATCGTCTTCTTATGGGGTTCACATAGTTGGACAAATTCTAAGATTTGGCATCAATATTTAGCATCGATCTAGGCTAAATACTGTATGCTATGGCAAATCTAGACAGCATACTGAAAAGCAGAGACATCACCCTGCCAACACAAGTGTTTGATAGCCAAGCCAAGAGTTTCTCAGTTGCAATGTATGGTGTGAAAGTTGGACCATAAGGAAGGCTGAGCGCCGAAGAATGGAGGCCTTTGAACTCTGGTGCTGGAGAAGACTCCTGCGAGTCCCTTGGACTCAAGGCGATGCAACCGGTCAGTCCTGGAAGAGATCAACCCTGGCTGCTCTTTAGAAGGCCAGATCCTGAAGATGAAACTCAAAAGACTTTGGCTACCTAATGAGAAGGAAGGACTCACTGGAGATACAGCACTTACTGATAGGTTACTAATGAGCAGTCAATCCAGAAAAATAATTGTCCGAGGTTTTCGGAGAGGGGCGGCATACAAATCTAAATAATAATAATAATAATAATAATAATAATAATAATAATAATAATAGGGGTTTTAGTTGTTTTAGTATTGGATTTACATGCTGTTTTTTATTACTGTTTTTAGCCGCCCCGAGTCTACGGAGAGGGGCGGCATACAAATCAAATAAATAAATAAATAAATAAATAAATAAATATTGTTGTTGTTGTTGTTATTATTATCATTATTATTATTATTATTATTATTATTATTATTATGTCGATACAACACAGCAAACGAGATCACTATGCTGGATTTCGTATTTCATCACCAGTCGGGCGCTTCCCAAGCACCTAGGACTGCGTGATGTAGCGGCGAATTATGTTTGCCGATCCCAGTAAAGCGGCCTTTTGCAATTGACAGATGGAGATTTTGTCAATTCCGATGGTTTTCAAATGTCTGCTGAGATCCTTTGGCACTGCGCCCAGCGTGCCAAGTACCACTGGGACCACTTTCACGGGCTTATGCCTGAGTCGTTGCAGCTCGATTTTTAGATCTTCATATTTCACTAATTTCTCTAGCTGCTTCTCCTCAATTCTGCTGTCTCCTGGGATTGCGATGTCGATGATCCATACTTTCTTTTATTATTATTATTATTATTATTATTATTATTATTATTATTATTATTAATCTATCCACTGATGTCTAGGGAGATTCTCCATCATCCAAATATGTTTTTTTTCCCAACTGGATTTTCTGTTGTTTTTCTTCATTGGAGATGTTTCGCTTCTCATCCAAGAAGCTTCTCCAACTCTGACCGGATGGTGGGGAAGGGAAGGATTTATGTTGCTTGCAGAGAGCTGGTCATTTGCATCCTTTTTAGGGGGTTGTTGAGGCCACTTTTGCCAACACAACATACATGCGCACTTCAAACCCAAGAATACACTCAAAGGCAGAAGCTTGTCCACCCCAAGGATAAAACACCCAGACACAACCTGAGCAAACGTGGTATATACAGTATAATGCACTGAGCCGCGTGCCGAGTACCACTGGGACCACTTTCAATGGCTTATTCCAGAGTCGGCGCTCAGCCTTCCTTATGGTCCAACTTTCACACCATACATGGCAACTGAGAAACTCTTGGCTTGGCTATCACACACTTGTGTTGGCAGGGTGATGTCTCTGCTTTTCAGTATGCTGTCTAGATTTGCCATAGCATACAGTATTTAGCATAGATCGATGCTAAATACCGATGCCAAATCTTAGAATTTGTCCAACTATATGAACCCCATAAGAAGACGATAATAACTTCACAGCCTGTAGAGTTCAAATTTATTATTACAGTCATAGACCAAAACAAATAAAAACGCTCAGTGAGTAGACAATCGAAAGTTGTAGGATAAAATGATAAATAGCAGATAAAATCCAGTCTATCAATTATGCATTGTCAATACTACTAAAATTACAATCCATAAGCGGTGAGGTCTATATTCAGTTTGATACTATTAGGGGGGCATACAAATCTAATAAATTATTATTATTATTATTATTATTATTATTATTATTAAAAACCTCCAACGGTGGAGCAACCACAAGCTATTTCATCTTCTTCTTCAGTGTCTAGATCAAACCCACACAATAAGCCTCACCCACAGCATGGCAGTAAAAAATTTGGCACCCTTTCACTGCCTACAAGTCTAATAATGTGCGTTGTGGCATTGGCTTACCTGAAAGGAAAGCTTAAAAGGCATGTTAAGCAGAGGTTCATGAGGACATCCAATGCTGTGCAGGGCATCACTCAGGCAGAAGGGCAGTAAGCTCTCTATTTCTGTGGAAGGGGAAAAAAATTAGCACTAGGAGACAAACACTACAAAGACAGACCAGGAATTCCTGCACTCCAAGCAACAGGCAAAAATATTTAAGCTTCCCTTCTATCGGTTGATACCTAGATACCTAGGAAGCCTAGAACTACAGCGCCTAAAACACGATTCATGATCATATACTGCAACGTCCTACTGGTCAATGACTACTTCAGCTTCAACCGCAACAACACAAGAGCACGCAACAGATTCAAACTCAATACGAACCGCTCCAAACTTGACTGTGAAAAATATGATTTCAACAATCGAGTTGTCGAAGCGTGGAACTCATTACCGGACTCAGTTGTGTCAACAACCCCTAAGCCCCAACATTTCTCCCTTAGACTCTCCACGATTGACCTCTCCAGGTTCCTAAGAGGCCAGTAAGGAGCGTACATAAGTGCACTGGTGTGCCTTTCGTCCCCTGTCCAGTTGCCTTTCCTTTCTCTCACTTATCATATATATTTTCTTTCTTTCATATATCCTCTCCTCTAAGTTCACTTTCGCCCTTATATATATTACCACGTGTCTATTTTTCTTCCTATGTATTTGTGTATTGGACAAATGAATAAAATAAATTAAAAAGAAAAGAAAAGAAAGCAAGCTGCAGCAAGGAGGGTTATAAGAGCCTTTTAATATACAAGCAGTCCTCAACTTACAATTCTTGGTTTAATGTACTTTTGACATTACAATGGCACCAAAATAAGTGACTTACGACTGGTCCTTGCACTTATGCCCAACACGATCACGTGGTCAAAATTTGTGGGCTTGGCAACCGGCGTGTATTTATTTCCAACCTGGCTTTCGACAAGTAAGGTCAATGGGAGGAAGCTGGAGTCGGCTTAACAATCATAAGACTCATTTTTAAAACTACCGTGATGTTCTTAACAATCTGGCAGTAAAGGTAATAAAATATCTCCGGGACCGCCTTCTGCCGCACGAATCCCAGCGACCAGTTACGTCCCACAGAGGTGGCCTTCTCCGGGTCCCGTAGACTAAACAATGCCATCTGGCGGGACCCAGGGGAAGAGCCTTCTCTGTGGCAGCCCCGACCCTCTGGAACCAACTCCCCCCAGAGATCAGAGTTGCCCCCACCCTCCTTGCCTTTCGTAAGCTCCTTAAAACCCACCTCTGTCGTCAGGCATGGGGGAATTGAGATATTCCCTTCCCCCTAGGCTTATAAAATTTATGCTTGGTATGTCTGTATGTATGATTGCTTTCTTAAATTAGGGTTTTTTAATTTAACTTAAACTTAAATATTAGCTCTGCCCCGAGTCTACGGAGAGGGGTGGCATACAAATCTAATAGATAGATAGATAGATAGATAGATAGATAGATAGATAGATAGATAGATAGATAGATAAATAAATAAGATGGGGTACAAATCACTTAGCAACAGAAAATCTGGCCTAAATTAGCTTGTAGTCTGATGATCCACCAAAAGCACTTTTAAAATCTCAAATAATATTAATTATTTGAGCCAATTATGGTTCTAAGTCGAGGACTACCTGCATACACACACAAAAATAGCCCCTACACACACACATAAATGTTTGTTTAAATGTATTAGCTGCCCAACCGCAAAAAAGGTTAGATTACATTAGATTTATTGGATTTATATGCTGCCCCTCTCCGCAGACTCGGGGCGGCTCACAACAATGGCAAAACAGTACAAAGTGACAAATCCAATACCCACCAATCCCATTACAATTTTAAGATAAAATATTCATAAAAACAACCCCAGAATATATAAAAAACAAGCACACAATCAATCAAACACCAAAACAACATGGGCAAGGGGGAGATGTTTCAGTTCCCCCATGCTTGACGGCAGAGGTGGGTTTTAAGGAGTTTACGAAAGGCAAGGAGGGTGGGGGCAATCCTAATCTCAAGGGGGAGCTGGTTCCAGAGGGTCGGAGCCACCACAGAGAAGGCTCTTCCCCTGGGTCCTGCCAGACGACATTGTTTAGTCGACGGGACCCAAAGAAGGTCGACTCTGTGGGACCGAACCGGTCGCTGGGATTTGTGCGGCAGAAGGCGGTCCCGAAGGTATTCTGGTCCGGTGCCATGAAGGGCTTTATAGGTCATAACCAACACTTTGAATTGTGACCGGAAACTGATCGGCAACCAATGCAGACTGCAGAGTGTTGGTGTAACATGGGCATACTTAGAGAAGCCCATGATTGCTCTCGCAGCTGCATTCTGCACGATCTGAAGTTTCCGAACACTTTTCAAAGGTAGCCCCATGTAGAGAGCGTTACAGTAGTCGAGCCTCGAGGTTACCGTATTTTTCACAGTGTAAGACGCACCGGAGTATAAGACGCTTAGTTTTGGGGGAGGAAAATGGGGACGGGGGGAAATCTGCTTATCAGATATTCATCTGGTTAGCATCCTTAGTCTGGTCAGCTTCAGCACATTATTTTATACCCTGGTTAGGGCTTTTAAAAAACCTTATTCAGCGTTTGAGCATTCACAACTTCTGGAGGCAAGCTGTTCCATAGATTCATTGTTCTAACTGTCAGGAAATTCCTCCTTAGTTCTAGGCTGCTTCTCTCCTTGTTTAGTTTCCACCCATTGCTTCTTCTTCTACCCTCAGGTGCTTTGGAGAATAGTTTGACTCCCTCTTCTTTGTGGCAGCCCCTGAAATATTGGGAGATTGCTACCATGTCTGCCCTAGTCCTTCTTTTCATTAAACTAGATATACCCAGTTCCTGCAACAGTTCTTCATATGA
Source organism: Erythrolamprus reginae (assembly GCF_031021105.1). NCBI lineage: Eukaryota > Metazoa > Chordata > Lepidosauria > Squamata > Dipsadidae > Erythrolamprus > Erythrolamprus reginae. The sequence goes on along the minus strand of NC_091962.1, from coordinate 5,842,337 downwards.
CCTATAAAGCCCTTCATGGCATCGGGCCAGAATATCTCCGAGACCGCCTTCTGCTGCACGAATCCCAGCGACCGATTAGGTCCCACAGAGTTGGCCTTCTCCGGGTCCCGTCGATTAAACAATGTTGTCTGGCGGGCCCCAGGGAAAGAGCCTTCTCTGTGGCGGCCCCGACTCTCTGCAACCAGCTCCCCCCAGAGATTAGAACTGCCCCTACCCTCCTTGCCTTTCGTAAACTCCTCAAAACCCACCTTTGTCGTCAGGCATGGGGGAACTGAGATATTTCCCCTGGGCCTATATAATTTATGTATGGTATGTTTGTATGTATGTCTGCTTAATAATGGGTTTTTTAAACTATTTTAAATTGTAAATTATTAGATTTGCCATGAACTGTTTTATTGTGTTGTGAGCCGCCCCGAGTCTACGGAGAAGGGCGGCATACAAATCTAATAAATAATAATAATAATAATAATAATAATAATAATAATAATAATAATAATGTTATAGCCTCCAGTCCCCTAATTATCTTTGTCGCTCTTCTCTAGAGTCTCAACGTCTCTTTTGCATCGTGGCGATCAAAAATGAATGCAATATTCCAGGTGTGGCCTTACCAAGGCCTTATAAAGTGGTATTAACACATCATGTGTATCAGTGGCTATGAGAACCGAATGCTGGGCTGGATTAGATTAAGAAGCACTTTTAAAATCTCAAATAAGGTTAAATATTTACCTTTGAATGTTAGGTCACTGAGGAGTTTGTGGCACAAATCACCTTTTGCAGCAACTGCAGGGAACAAAGAAATGAACAAAACTTAATAGGTTTGTGGCAAGGCTAAATTTGAGCTCTTGTATTTATGCTCAACCCATTGTAAAAACATAAACTTACACCTTAAATGTATTTATTGGGAATTGCACGTTCTATAAATACAGGTGGATTTCAACCTATGACCACAATTCATCATCAGCATTTAACGACCCCATAATCCTTTGCGGGGTGGAGTCTAGACAACCGAATGGAGCTAGCAGAGTGTTTTAATGGCCGGATGCCCTTCCTGTCGACAATGCGGAGCTTAGTTCAGCAGACATACTCTCATTGTACCCAGAGAGACAAATATCAGCCTCTACCTGGGATCGAACTCACAAGCCTCTTGATTGTGAAGCGAGAGCTCCACCTCTACGCCACTGCATCATTCTGCTGACCTATGACCACAACTGGACCCTAGATTTCCACTGCTAAGTGAGGCAGTTGTTTAAGTGAGCTGTGTTTCATTTTATAACCTTTCCCCCTACAGTAGTTAAGCAAACAATGTCGTTTGGCGGGTCCCACGGGAAGAGCCTTCTCTGTGGCGGCCCCGACCCTCTGGAACCAGCTCCCCCCCTGAGATTAGAACTGCCCCCACCCTCCTGGCCTTTCGTAAGCTCCTTGAAACCCACCTCTGTCGTCTGGCATGGGGGAACTGATATAACTTCCCCAGGCCTATATTGTTTATGTATGGTATGTTGCGTGCATGTTTTTTAAATTATGGGTTTTTAGTTTTAATTATTAGATTTGTATTGTACATTGTTTTTTCTATTACTGTTGTGAGCCGCCCCGAATCTATGGAGAGGGGCGGCATATAAATTTAATAAATAGATAAATAGATAAATAGATAAATAGATAAATAGATAAATAGATACATAAATAGATACATAAATAGATACATAAATAGATACATAAATAGATACATAAATAGATAAATAAATAGATAAATAAATAAATCTAGCGTCCCCACCCCCAACCAAATCTTGTTTGTTGGAAATTGGCAGGGACAAATGATGATCACGTGACTTAGGGACAGTGTAACCATCATAAATATATGACAAGTACGTGAATTCTGATCACATGACCATGGGGATGCTGCAGCGATCGTGTGAAAACCGCTCATAAGAGACTTTTTTGCAGTGCTGTTATCACTAAATGAACGGTTTTAAGTCTAGGACTACTATAAACGTAAAATGCCACCTGAAGGGAAGAGGTTGCTTTGCCTAGCTTTTATTTTCCCGAAAAATAACCGTTCTGAAAGAAACATAAATCTGAATCATACTCACTAATTGCAACACAGTGGGACTGATTCACGCGCTGGGGTGAATCCTGAATGTCTAAAGAAATAACAATGGTTCCTTCGAGCATGGAAGGTCTTTCTGACTGTTGTTTCCCCTTTTCATCCCGAAGTTGTATGATTAGGAATTCCAAAATCTGAAAGGAAAGAAAGGACTTGTTAAATTAGCAAACAAAATTTGCAAACATCATATTCTGGTTTGAGAAATAACAGCGTTCCTCATGTCTTCGTTTGAACCTCAAAACTGAAACTATATGACTGCCCTTCAAATGGGAGGCCTGGTTGTATAAAGTGGACTGGTGGTGCTAGAAGTTGAACGATAAATGAAAGCATCAATTTTGCTGGTTACCCGTCCTGTACAGTCGGTTGGCTTCCTCCTGCACCGCTTGGCCGGGCCTTGTGGACGTTGCACACGCTTTGCGCAAACGCGCATGTACGGTACTTAAAAGTCCCAAAAACTCCCCCTCCCCCCAAAAACCCCAATATCAATATCAACTTTATTTGATTAGTCAATCGACCATATCAAAGCGAGAAAAAGCACCACATTGGTCGTCATAAAACTGTGACTGCTTAAAATACAAGAAAATTGGCTAAAATAGAGGGAATTTGAATAAATAATAAGTTAAAATGCAGTATAATAAGCTAAAATTGAGTAGTAAAACATGAGAATATAACTCATGCAAAGGATTATATTAAACAAATCCAAGATACTGATATAAAATATTCTTAAGTGAGTTCACCTCCTTTGCATGCCACCCCAATATGTTCTATAAAACGTATTCTCATCTGAACAGCCCTGACTATAAACGTAGTGGTTCTAGAAACTACATATATATATTTGTACCCTGAAGAAAATATGATAATTGTTTATTACAGTCCCAGTGTATGATTTTGTCAAGTAGGGGCTGTAAATACTGAGGTCTTGCTGAGGAGTATAGCTTTGCGCAGTGGCAGTATCGTAGCCAATGAAGTTTATCCGAGGCGCGATTATTGCTAATTGAAAACTTTTCCCAAAAAACCCAAAAGGAAGATGGCAATGCATGCTCAGTGCCCGAAAGTTGGTTTTTGCGCTTGCGCAGAAGAAAAAACCTTAAAAGTTTTCCAAATTTTTTTAAATTAAAAGATGGCAGTGTCAACAGACCGACACCGACAAACCCAATTCTGTGATGTCACTGTGGCATCACCAGTGGTTTGCTACTGGTTCAGTTGAGGAGGAACCCACCTCTGCTTCCTGATGCTCCAAAGAGAAATTCCAAAGACAAAATCACCTGTCCAATAAACTATTCTATTCCATTCCATTCTATTCCCTATTCTATTTTTTACTCTATCTATTCTATTCTATTCTATTCTATTCTATTCTCATCACCTCGAGGTTCGACTACTGTAATGCTCTCTACCTGGGGCTACCTTTGAAAAGTGTTCGGAAACTCCAGATCGTGCAGAATGCAGCTGCGAGAGCAATCATGGGCTTTCCCAAATATGCCCATGTCACACCAACACTCCGCAGTCTGCATTGGCTGCCGATCAATTTCCGGTCACAATTCAAAGTGTTGGTTATGACCTTTAAAGCCCTTCATGGCATTGGACCAGAATATCTCCGAGACCGCCTTCTGCCGCACGAATCCCAGCGACCGATTAGGTCCCACAGAGTGGGCCTTCTCCGGGTCCCGTCAACTAAACAATGTCAGTTGGCGGGCCCCAGGGGAAGAGCCTTCTCTGTGGCGGCCCTGACTCTCTGGAACCAGCTCCCCCCAGAGATTAGAACTGCCCCTACCCTCCTTGCCTTTCGTAAGCTCCTTAAAACCCACCTTTGTCGTCAGGAATGGGGGAACTGAGACATCTCCCCCGGGCATATACAATTTATGAATGGTATGTTTGTATGTATGTTTGTTTAGTAAATGGGTTTTTTAAATATTTTAAACTACAATTTAGATTTGTTATGATTTGTTTTATTCTGTTGTGAGCCGCCCCGAGTTTGCGGAGAGGGGCTGCATACAAATCTAAATAATAAATAAATATAAATAAATTCTATTTTATTCTATTCCATTCCATCAATTTTGGATTTCTTTAACCATTTTTTTTTCTTTTTACCACCGTTATTCTATTTTGTGGAGCGAAACCGCCAACTAGCAAATTTCTAACTAATTTTCCAAGTATGGCTTTCTTCTATAAGACGAGAAAAAAACCCACTGTTTGTTATTGTTTTGTTGGTTTTAAATTCAGTCTGTCTCCACCCAGCTCCTTATTCTTACAGAATTATTACTGAGGGAGGTTTATTAGGTTGGCTTGTCTCCTTGAATTATAAGGTGCTCTTAATCTTACGTTATAAAATGGAAAGTGGCAAACAAGGGAAGTGTACACTACAGAATAAATGTTTCATAAATAACAGGAAATAAAGAATGCTTGAGGAAAAACACAAAGGCAAAGCACACAGGAAGTAAAACATGAATTAAAGTCTCCCCTTGCAATCCTAGCAATAGTATTTTCTGTTTCACAAAAATGTCGCTTCAGGTAGGAAATTATCATACCTAAATGTATTGTTATTCCATGTTTTGATTTATTTTTAACAGGAATGAAAGGAATGAAAGAAAAGGAATAAAAAGCTGTTATGGATTGATTGATTGATTGATTGATTGATTGAATGAATGAATGAATGAATGAATGAATGAATGAATGAATGAATGAATGAAAGAAACGGAAAATGGAAACAAACTAGATACGTCTTGGGGAAGTTCAATAAAGGATACTTTGTCACTTTTTTCTTCATAGTTATTCCTCAACTTACATTCATTTAGCAACCATTCAAAGTTACAATGGCAGTGATAAAAGTGACTTATGACTATCCTCATACTTAAGAATGTCAAAATGTCCCTCAATGAATGACCTAAGTGCTAAAGCCCACTCCAACAATATCGCCAAAAAAGCTTCTAGATTTGTTAACCTGATCCTACGCAGCTTCTGCTCAGGCAATCTCCCTCTACTCACAAGAGCCTACAAAACTTTTGCCAGACACCATCCTAGACTACTGCTCATCTGTCTGGAACCCATACCACATCTCGGACATCAACACCCTTGAAAACGTCCAAAGATACTTCACCAGAAGAGCCCTTCACTCCTCCACTCGAAACAGAATATCCTACAAAAATAGACTAACAATCCTGGGCCTAGAAAGCCTAGAACTACGGCGCCTAAAACACGATTTGAGTATTGCCCATAAGATCATATGCTGCAACGTCCTACCGGTCAATGACTACTTCAGCTTCAACCGCAACAACACAAGAGCATGCAACAGATTCAAACTTAATACGAACCGCTCCAAACGTGACTGTAAAAAATATGATTTCAACAATCGAGTTATCGAAACGTGGAACTCATTACCGGACTCAATTGTGTCAACCCCTAACCCTCAACATTTCTCCCTTAGACTCTCCACGATTGACCTCTCCAGGTTCCTAAGAGGCCAGTAAGGGGCATACATAAGTGCACTGGTGTGCCTTTCGTCCCCTGTCCAATTGCCTTTCCTTTCTCTCATTTATCATATATATTTTCTTTCTTTCATATATCCTCTCCTCTAAGTTCACTTTACCCTTAGATATATTACTACATGTCTATTTTTCCTCCTATGTATTTGTGTATTGGATGAATGAATGAATGAATGAATGAATGAATGAATAAATAAATTCACATACTTTTAGACCAGCATGGATTTATCAGGGTTACAGCCAGTGAACGGCTACCAAAATTTTTACTACCACACTGTGGGTGTGGCTTATGCAGGACGCCCTGCATTTTCTTTCAACATCTTTCAGTGCAAATTGGGTGCTCTGGGGTGGAGCTACATTTTCGCTGCCCCACTGTGTGGGTGAGCAGTAGCATTCCAGGATCATGTGATCAGCAACAGTTCACTTATTGACTTTTCAAAGTTACAACATCCTTGAAAAAAATGGAGGCACAACCATTTTTTTCGCACCCAGGACTGTTGAAACATCCCCCTGGTAATATGATCAAAATTCAAACACTTTGGCAACTGACTCCAAATTTATGATGAAGTACAGTGTTCCCTCGATTTTCGCGGGGGATGCGGAAGTAAATACACCATTTTTGGCTATGGACAGTATCACAAGCCATCCCGTAACACTTTAGACCCCTAAATGACCATTTCCCATTCCCTTAATAACCATAAACTCGCCATTATTACTTGTACTCACCATTGATTAAGACACTTAGTGATCCTGATATTTATAAACATAATTATTTATTAACAATAATTATTTTTTCTGTTATTTATTTGCAAAAAATATTAGTTTGGCGATGACGTATGATGTCATCAGACAGGAAAAACCATGGTATAGGAAAAAAACCGCAAAGTATTTTTAATTAATATTTTTTGAAAAACCATGGTATAGGCTATTCGCGAAGTTTGAACCCGCGAAAATTGAGGGAACACTGTATTCCGGGATCATGTAAATCACCTTTTTGTGACCTTCTAACAAGGAAAGTCAATGGGTAAACCACATTCACTTTAACAACTGTGTAATTAACAACTCTAGTGATTTGGGCCAAAACTCATTTAAAAAAATATCTTGCTCAGCAACATCTGCCAAATTGTGAAGCAGCTGTCAAAAAAGCCAACACAGTCCTAGGCTGCATAAACCGAGGGGCAGAATCAACATCACATGATGTGTTAATACCACTTTATAAGGCCTTGGTAAGGCCACACCTGGAATATTGCATTCAGTTTTGATCACCAGGATGCAAAAGGGAAGTTGAGACTCTAGAGAAGAGCGACAAAGAGGATTAGGGCAGTGTTTTTCAACCAGTGTGCCGCAGCACACTAGTGTGCCGTGGAACATGGTCAGGTGTGCCGCGAGAGGGGAGAGAGAAAGAGAAAGAAAGCAAGAGAGAGATAGAAAGAAAGCAAGAGAGAGAGAGAAAGAAAGAGAGAGAAAAAGAGAGAGACACTGAGGGAGAGAGAGCAAGAGAGAGAGAGAAAGAGAGGGGGGAGAGAGCAAGAGAGAGAAAGAAAGAGAGAAAGAAAGAGAAAGAAAGCAAAAGAAAGAGAGAGAAAGAAAGAGAGAGAATGTGAGAGAAAAAGCAAGAGAGAGAGAGAAAGGAAGCAAGAGAGAGAAAGAGAGTGAGTGAGAGAGAGAGAGAGAAAGCGAGAGAGAAGGAGAGGAAGGGAGAGAGAGAGAGAGAAAAGGGGAGGAAAAAAATGAGAAAATGACTGAGGCAGAGAATGAAAGGAAAGAGAGAGAAACAAAAGAGAGAGAGAAGTGACTCTTAATTTAAAGCATATGATAAAAAGCACCCAAAGAATAAGAGAGGAAAACCCCCAGCCTTCACCTGTTTTTGGAAATGATTCAACAGTGTGTATACACACACACACACACACACACACACACACAAGGGGGAGATAATATGTATAATATGCATTGTCTTAGAGTGTCATTTTGTTTGGTGGTGTGCCCCAGGATTTTGTAATGTAAAAAATGTGCCGCTGCTCAAAAAAGGTTGAAAATCACTGGATTAGGGGACTGGAGGCTATAACATATGAAGAACAATTGCAGGAACTGGGTATATCTAGTTTAATGAAAAGAAGGACTAGGGCAGACATGATAGCAATCTCCCAAAATCTCAAGGGTTGTCACAAAGAAGAGGGAGTCAAACTATTTTCCAAAGCACCTGAGGGTAGAACAAGAAGCAATGGGTGGAAACTAAACAAGGAGAGAAGCAACTTAGAACTAAGGAGAAATTTCCTGACGGTTAAAACAATTAATCAGTGGAACAGCTTGCTTCCAGAAGTTGTGAATGCTCCAGCACTGGAAGTTTTTAAAAAAATGTTGGATAACCATTTGTCTGTTGTAGGGTTTTCTGCCTAAGCAGGGGGTTGGACTAGAAGACCTCCAAGGTCCCTTCCAACTCTGTTGTTATTACATAAATTTTGTCCTTAGTTGTGGTCGTAAATTGAGGACTACCTGTACACTAATATATATATGGTAATTGTTAAAATTAAGAAAGATACAGCTGTATATGGAATCCATATCCTCAATACCTCTTATTATTCCTGACTATTATTATTCATAATGGCTAAGATTGATGAGTGGTGAGGTTTATTTTATTTATTTATTTATTTATTTATTTATTGGATTTGTATGCCGCCCCTCTCCGTAGACTCGGGGCGGCTAACAACAATGATAAAAACAGCATGTAACAATCCAATCCAATACTAAAATAACTTAAAAAAACCCTTATTGTAAAAACCAAACATACATACAGACATACCGTGCGTAAATTGTAAAGGCCTAGGGGGAAAGAATATCTCAGTTCCCCCATGCCTGATGGCAGAGGTGGGTTTTAAGTAGCTTACGAAAGGTAATTTGGTATTGATGATTAAAAATCAATTAATATAAAAACCAAACATACATACATACATACCATGCATAGAATTGTAAAGGCCTAGGGGGAAAGAGGATCTCAATTCCCCCATGCCTGGCGGCAGAGGTGGGTTTTAAGTTGTTTACGAAAGGCAAGGAGGGTGGGGGCAATTCTAATCTCTGGGGGGAGTTGGTTCCAAAGGGCTGGGGCCGCCACAGAGAAGGCGCTTCCCCTGGGTCTCACCAAACGACATTGTTTAGTTGACGGGACCCGGAGAAGGCCAACTCTGTGGGACCTAACCGGTCGCTGAGATTCGTGCAGTAGAAGGCGGTCCCTGAGATAATCTGGTCCGGTGCCATGAAGGGCTTTATAGGTCATAACCAACACTTTGAATTGTGACCGGAAACTGATCGGCAACCAATGCAGACTGCGGTGTGTTGATGTAACATGGGCATATTTAGGGAAGCCCATGACTGCTCTCGCAGCTGCATTCTGCACGATCTGAAGTTTCCGAACACTTTTCAAAGGTAGCCCCATGTAGAGAGCGTTACAGTAGTCGAGCCTCGTTTAAAGGAATCAATCTTTTATTCCTATTTTATCTGTGAAGCTTCCTTAAACTAAGTTGGGACCAAAGGTGGGTTCCTGCCAGTTTGGACCAGTTTTATAGAACCGGTAGCGGAAATTTCCCCCCACTCACTAATCTGTCAGTGATGGCCAGCTAGACACCCCCCTCCCCCAAGTTGTCTCTTTCAGCAGTGCCATAGGCGACCCCATCTTGTTTTTCATTTCTGCGCAGGGGCAGCAGCTGCGTTTCAGCTCATGCGCAGAAGCTGGTGCACATGTGCAGAAGTTGGTGCACATGTCCACATGGCCTGGGAGGTATGTCAGACCCCATCCCTGGTCAGGACATTGACTTACAGTAATAATTGATGATCCAGTTCTACAGAAGAATCATTGAGTCTGTCACCTGCACCTCTATAACTGTCTGGTTTGGTGCTGCAACCCAACAGGACCGACACAGACTTCAGAGGAGAATCAGAACTGCAGAAAAAACAATTGCTGCCAACCTGACTTCCATTGAGGACCTGTATACTGCACGAGTCAAAAAGAGGGTGGGGAAAATATTTACTGACCCCTCACATCCTGGACACAAATTGTTTCAACTCCTACCCTCAAAACATCGCTACAGAGCACTGCACACCAAGTCAACTAGACACAAGAACAGTTTTTTCCCGAACGCCATCACTCTACTAAACAAATAATTCCCTCAACACTGTCATACTTTCTACCAAATCTGCACTTCTATTCTACTAGTTTTTCTCATCATTCCTTTCACCCATTTCCTCCCATGTTGACTGTATGATTGTAACTTGTTGCTTATATCCTAAGATTTTTATTAATATTGCTTCTTCATTGCTTATTTGACCCCTATGACAATCATTAAGTGTTGTACCACATGATTCTTGACAAATGTATATTTTATTTTATGTACGCTGAGAGCATATGCACCAAGACAAATTCCTTGTATGTCCAATCACACTTGGCCAATAAAAATTCTATTCTATTCTATTCTTTTAGCCCAGCATGGATTTATCAGGGTTACAGCCAATGAAGGGCTACCAAAATTTTTACTACCACACTGTGGGTGTGGCTTATGCAGGACACCCTGCATTTTCTTTCAACATCTTTCAGTGCAAATTGGGTGCTCTGGAGTGGAGCTACATTTTCGCTACCCCACTGTGTAGGTGGGCAGTAGTCCACCCCTGGTTACAGCATTCCAGGATCATATGATCAGCAACAGTTCACTTACTGACTTTTCAAAGTTACAACATCCCTGAAAAAATTGAGATACAACCATTTTTTTCGCACCCAGGATTGTTGAAACATCCCCATGATAATATGATCAAAATTCCAACACTGACTCCACATTTATGATGATTCCGGGATCATGTAAATCACCTTTTTGTCACCTTCTAACAAGCAAAGTCAATGGGTAAACCACATTCACTTTAACAACTGTGTTAAAGTGATACCCAGTTATACATCTGTGATACCCAGTTATACATCTCCACCCCATGTCCAGTCAATGAAGCAGTGGAAGTGATGTGCCGGTGCCTGGAGGCTGTTGGGGCCTGGATGGGTGTCAACAAACGCAGTGAGGTATGTCAGAACCCATCCCTGGTCAGGACATTGACCTACAGTAATAATTCTAGTACTGTATTTGTATGGCTGTGATTCTTGGTTCCTTGAGAATTAATGTTTATTTTTAGCAAAAGCGAACAAGAATCTCAGTCTTTTCTGCTAGCTACAAGATTCTTCCTTGTCTTATTTTTTTTAATCCTGGTTTCTTTCTTCCCCTGGAGGGAAGAATGGGTCTTGTGACATTCTGTGAAGGCATTACCCCAGACTGTTTCTATTTTCATAACTTTTAAGATTTATAAAGAGGTCAAGATCTGGGATAGGCTGTTCCACTATTAGAATAAGATGTATGGCAGTGGCACCGAGAACTCTATCTTTACATTACCCAGATGTTTTGAAAGATGCAGAGCTGGTTTGGATACACACACACACAAAAATAAACACTTTAGTTCCAGATTGCCTGACATTACCAAAGAAGGATAGCCAGTTGCAGCTTTCAAATTGCATATCTGGTTTCCCAATGTCTGAACGGGAGAAATAAGTCTGCAACCCAGGAGCTATTATCTCCTGTTTGCCTTTGATCATTTAATTAATCAAGAGAAGTAATGTTGTTCTTAATGTACTTTTGCTGGCCATCTGGTTAGACAAAGTGATGGCTTTTTAAAGGAAGAGAAGAATCCATTTGTAGCAAAAATACTTCAGTATGTCAATGTTGATTGCTGAAGCTAATGACCACTGGGGATGTTTCATAGTGTTATTATTATTACTGGCCCATCATACTATACCAGGGGAAGGCAAAGTTGCCTCTTCCAGCGACCAGTTAGGTCCCACAGAGTGGATCTTCTCCGGGTCCCATCAACTAAGCAATGTCGCCTGGCAGGACCCAGGGGAAGAGCCTTCTCTGTGGCGGCCCCAGCCCTCTGGAACCAACTCCCCCCAGAGATTAGAACTGCCCCCACCCTCCTTGCCTTTCGTAAACAACTTAAAACCCACCTCTGCCGCCAGGCATGGGGGAATTGAGATCCTCTTTCCCCCTAGGCCTTTACAATTCTATGCATAGTATGTATATATGTATGTTTGGTTTTTATATTAATTGATTTTTAATCATCAATACCAAATTACTATTGTACACTGTTTTATTGTCGCTGTTAGCCACCCCGAGTCTCTGGAGAGGGGCAGCATACAAATCCAATAAATAAGTAAGTAAGTAAGTAAGTAAGTAAGTAAATAAATAAATAAATAAATAAATGTGGACTTCAACTCCCAGAATTCCTGAGCTAGCATGATTGGCTCAGGAATTCTGGGAATAAATAAATAAATAAATAAATAAATGTGGACTTCAACTCCCAGAATTCCTGAGCTAGCATGATTGGCTCAGGAATTCTGGGAGTTGAAGTCCACAAGTCATAGAAGAGCCAATTTTGCCTACCCCTGTACTATACCAATACACTATACCAGGAGTAGGCAAAGTTGGCTCTTCTATGGCTTATGGACTTCAACTCCCAGAATTCCTGTGCTAGCATGATTGACTCAGGAATTCTGGGAGTTGAAGTCTACAAGTCATAGAAGAGCCAACTTTGCCTACTCCTGGTATAGTGTATTGGTATAGTACAGGGGTAGGCCAATTTTGCCTACTCTTGTACTATGCCAACCACCCCAGGGGGAATTAAAAACACATTCAGCTAGTTTGACCCAATAAGGCACCAGGCTAGAAAGCAGGAGACTATGAGTTCAAGCCCCGACATATCTATGAAAACCAGCTGGGTGACTTTGGACAATCACCCTCTCTCTCAGGCCAACCACCCATCCAGGGTTGTTGTTGTTGTGGGGTAAATAAGAGAATGAAGTTGCATTAGATATGTTCTCCACCTTGAGTTGTTTGTAAAAACAATAAGCCTCCCTGAGTCCTTCGAGATTGGGCGGCACAGAAGTCGAATAAATAAATAAACAAACAAATTATACACACACTAATTTATATTACTAATTAGTACTAGTCCTCAACTTAGGACTACAATTGGGACAGGAATGCCCATTGCTAGAGGATAAGGTTGCTATGTGAGTTATCATGCTATCATTTATTTATTTATTTATTTATTTATTTATTTATTTATTCATTCATTCATTCATTTATTAGATTTGTATGCCGCTCCTCTCTGTAGACTTGGGGCGGCTAACAACAACAATGAAACAACATATAACAAATCTAATATTTTAAATAATTAAAAGACCCTTATTTAAACCCGAACATACACACAAACATACCATACATAAATTGCATAGGCCTAGGGGGAAGGGAATATCTCAATCCCCCCATGCCTGAGGACAGAGGTGGGTTTTAAGGAGCTTACGAAAGGCGAGGAGGGTGGGGGAAATTCTGATCTCTGGGGGGAGTTGGTTCCAGAGGGTCGGGGCCGCCACAGAGAAGACTCTTCCCCTGGGTCCCGCCAAACGACATTGTTTCTCAAAGTACAGTAGAAACTTAGAAACTTAGAAACATGGAAGATTGACGGCAGAAAAAGACCTCATGGTCCATCTAGTCTGCCCTTATGCTATTTCCTGTATTTTATCTTAGGATGGATCTATGTTTATCCCAGGCATGTTTACATTCAGTTACTGTGGATTTACCTACCACGCCTGCTGGAAGTTTGTTCCCAAGCATCTACTAGTCTTCAGCTCTGACGGGATGGTGGGGAATGGAATTCCTTGCAGACAGTTGGAGGTTTGTCTGTGTGTCCCCGGGGTCATCTGAGTAGTGCCAATGGGTGTTGAGCCTTCTTGGAACTAAGGGGCGTACATAAGTGCACTGGTGTGCCTTTCGTCCCCTGTCCAATTGTCTTTCCTTTCTCTCACTTATCATATATATTCTCTTTCTTTCATATATCCTCTCCTCTAAGTTCACTTTACCCTTATATATATTACTACATGTCTATTTTTCTTCCTATGTATTTGTGCATTGGACAAATGAATAAATAAAATAAATAAATAAAATATTCAGGTGACCGTGAGGACACAAATAAACCTTCAAGGGGCTTCAACGACGCTCTAAAAAGGATGCAAATGACCAGCAATCTGCAATGAATATAAATTCTTCCTTTCCTCACCATCCAGGCAGAGTTCAAGAAGCTTCTTGAATGAGAAGCGAAACGTCTTCAAAGAAAAACCAGAAAGTCCAGTTGCCTCTTGAAAAAAGCACCTTTGTGACAACCATGACCTGGATGATTGAAAATCTCTACTGACATTAAGAGAATCCAGCTTCCTCCCACCCATTGACTTTGCTTGTTGGAAGTTGTCTGGGAAGGTTGAAACAATTGTAAATACATACATGCCAAGTGCCCAAATCACAATTACATATATGACTCTGGGTAAGATGCAATAATCATATGTTCCAAGTCCCTTTTCTCAGTGCTGTTGTAACCTCAGTCACTAAGCAAATAGTCAGAAGCTGAGCACTGTTAACAAGCCAGCTGCAAAACAAATCTTACCACATCATATACCGATATAAACTTTGCTATAAAAGCTAAGCAATGGACAACAAGCAGACTTTGTAACTAAACCAGGCAAATAAGAAGAAGAAAAATAGAATAAAATAGAATTGTTAATTAACAATTCTGTGGCCCAAGAGGCAAATTATATTTTTACTTAACGTGATGGCTTACAAATAGTGTCTGTGTTTCCACAACATTCTCAGCCACAAATTATGCATCCTTAATTCCTCGTTATCTTTGCTTAACTCAGTTAATGCAGTGTTTCCCAACCAGTGTGCCGTGGCACACTAGTGTGCCGCGAGACATGGTCAGGCGTGCCGCGAAGAAGGAAGCTCAGCTTCTGGTCTCATAACTTTTTGCTGAGAGTGCGAAGAGCAAAAAGTTGTGAGACCGGAAGATGAGCTTCCTTCTTTGCGCCTTCCAAGTTTTCCGGCAGCTGCAGCGCCCTGCCCGGCTGGAGCTTCCCTGGCGGCGGCAGCAAGTGAGCTTTGGGGCCTGGTGGGAGGGCGGCAGCAGCAGCGGCACCAGGCAGTAGCCGTGGGGTGGCGGCAGGGTGGTTGGCTGCAAGCCAGAACTCCAGGACAGAGACACCGACGACGGCGGCTGGACATGTTGCTGTACGCCGTACATGCTGGCATTGCGTGGCTGGCACTTGCCTGCTGGCTGGGCCGGGACGGAGGCTCCAGCCCCACGCCCATGCCCAGCGCAACGCCAGCATGTACGGCGTCTAGCAACACTTCCGGAGCTCAATGTTCCCCAGGATTTTGTAAATGTGAATAATGTGCCGTGGCTCAAAAAAGGTTGGGAAACACTGAGTTAATGTGCACTTGTTAAATTATACTGGTGGCCACTGGTAAAAATCTAGACTGGATCAGGTACCAAACTGGACCACATATTCGCCATCATGAGTTTTAAATCAATAGGAGTGATATTGGATTGTGATCCGTTTGGATTATTGATAGAATACCTGCCAAGGTATTCGTTTTTTAGGGATAAATTTTTGTTAAGGGAAGCATTGACCTACTTCCAATGCTACCACATGATAATCAGCTCAATGATGATACCTGGCTCAATATCTAGGTTAGTTGGCTGAAATTCAAACAAAAGGTTCAATTTGAAATGTAGCACAAGCTTGCTAAAACAAGTCGAGTTTCCAAAGTTAAAGGAGGCAAAAGGCAAAGTATAATGTTCATTCTGGGGTTTGATAGCTAATCTATAAGCATGTGCATGAGTACCATGGATGTGTATACCTGTGTGTGCTTGTTTAAATCCATGTTAGTGTGTGTATATTGGTATGCACACTTGAATCTACAGAGAGGGGCAGCATATAAATCTAATAAATTGAATTGAATGGAATTGAATATGCATTTGTGCCTATGCATAGGTGGGATATATACGTATATAAGATAACCTTTCTTGTCACCTTTTTCTGTGAATACAGTTCATCAGTCTGGAACCCATACCACATCTCAGACATCAACACCCTAGAAAATGTCCAAAGATACTTCACCAGAAGAGCCCCTCACTCCTCCACTCGAAACAGAATACCCTACGAAAGCAGACTATCAATCCTAGGTCTAGAAACCTTAGAACTACGACGCCTAAAACACGATCTAAGTATTGCCCACAAAATCATATGCTGCAACGTCCTGCCTGTCAATGACTACTTCAGCTTCAACCACAACAACACAAGAGCACGCAACAAATTCAAACTTAATATTAATCGCTCCAAACTTGACCGTAAAAAATATGACTTTAGCAATCGAGTTGTCGAAGCATGGAACTCCTTACCGGACTCAGTAGTGTCAACCCCTAACTCCCAACATTTCTCCCTTAGACTATCCACAATTGACCTCTCCAGGTTCGTAAGAGGTCAGTAAGGGGCGTACATAAGTGCACTAGCCTGCCTTTCGTCCCCTGTCCAATTGTCTCTCCTTATCTCATATATCATATATATTTTCTTCCTTTCATATATCTTTTCCTCTATTTTTATATCTTTTCTTTATATATAATACTTCATGTCTATCCTCTTCAATATGTATTGTGTATTGGACAAAATAAATAAATAAAATAAATAAATAAAACTCATTGCCACATATTTAAAAAATGAAATTCTGATGCCTGCTGTCAAAAGAAAAATAATCAGACATAACATGCACACACACACATTTATATATGCCATATACATACATACACATATGTATATATGTATGTGTATATCTATGTGTGTATGTGTATATGTATTATGTTGTGTATATATATATGTAGAAATCTAATTTTTTGTATGTATACATGTACATACATATGTATACATATGTCTGTATATTTTGTATATATGCTGCTCAAAAAATTAAAGGAAACAAATGACACATCCTAGATCTGAATGAATGAAATATTCTCATTGAATACTTGGTTCTGTACAAAGTTGAATGTGCACAACAACAGGTGAAATTGATTGCAAATCAGTGTTGCTTGTAAATAGTTTGATTTCACAGAAATTTGATTTACTTGGGAGTTATATTGTGTTTTTTAAGTGTTCTCTTTATTTTTTGAGCAGTGTATATATATATAGGGTATGGCTAGCTGATGAGGCCAAAATAAGGCCAAAATAGATCTATCCTAGTCTCACTTAATTTTCAAATTCAGCAAAAACGTGATATATACAGTATAGGATATACTGTATACGTGTGATACACATGTGATATATATAGGACTAGGATAGATCTATTTTGGCCTTATTTTGGCCTCATCAGCTAGCCATACCCTCACTGGGACCTGAACCTGCAACATTTGCCTTGAGATAGATAGATAGATATATATTTTACAACAGCACGAAGCTTGGAAACTTCAGCCTGATGATGGTGGATGTGATTTCACCGAAACGTCGCATAAACATGCAAAATATTACACAGGGCAAAACCCGAACTCAGAACAATCTACATACATATATATATATATATATATATATATATATATATATATGCACAAACACAAAAAATATACACATATATATACATATATCTATGTACATATATACTGTACATACAAAAAAATTAGATTTCTGCCCATTGTATTGTATTTATTTTATTTATTTACTTTATTTACTCGACTTCTATGCTGCCCAATCCCGAAGGACTGTAAGGGTGGCTTACAAAAGTGATAAAAATACCATAAAATAGATACAAAGATAAAAGAAGTCGAACATAATAAAACATTATAAAATGAAACCCCATAAAGATAAAAAACAGTCACCATCATACACATGCACACCATTCATAAAACTGGCCATCTAGAATGTAAAATTATTATTTATTATTATTTATATTTATTAGTAGTAGTAGTAGGCCGCCCTATTATTTATATTTATTAGTACTGTAGTAGTAGTAGGCCGCCCTGAGTCGCTTGACAAGGGCGGCATAGAAGTCTAATTAATAAATAAATACTAATCACAGTCCATTTTAAATACCTAGCAGAAAAAAGTCAATATATTACAAGTACAGTATCTGTATATTAAATACATATTATATGTGTGGTACGTGACAAACAGCATCTGTGTGTTTGTGTGTACCGTATACACACACGTGCATTGCATGTGGGAGTGTCTATTCCCACATATGAGTCGGAGTGCACGTGTCGTCTATACCTATGTATGATTTTATATATAAATCCATAAGTGGTATAGATGTGTGTGTCAGTGTGTCTAAAACAGGCATGTATCACTAATAATAAGTTTGTGCCCGCGCCCCCGCCATCACCCTCACAGGCGCGCGCACCGTCCGCACACCCGAGGCCGCCTTTCCCTTCATGGCTCGGCTTCCTTCTCCCGCCCAGCTACTCGGTGGAGTGGGGGGGCGGGGGGAATAGCGCGCACGCGCGCCCTTCCCTTTTCCGGTCCTCGCTTAGCACGCCCCCCCCCCCCCGCGCGTCCCTCTTCCCGCCAAATCTCGCATCCGCTTCCTTCAGTCACTTATTTGAGCGCCATTTCCCCCTCCCTTCCTTTCCTTCCCTTTCCCCAACTTCCTCCCGTTCCTCAAAGGTAAATGACAGCAAAAATTTAAAAAATCACGGAGCTACCGGGAATGGTGACATTCAGGCCCTCCCTCGTTTTTTCTTTCAGCCCGCTGTTTTCGTTATTTTGTATTATCATTATTATTGTTATGTGCCTCATTTCTGGAAAGGCTCAGGCCGAGGGGAAATTAGCTTAAACAAACCCTGCCTGGCAGCTATCTTGAGTTAGGAATCATAACATTTAGGAATGGAATAGAATAGAATAGAATAGAATAGGAATAGAATAACGATGAGATAATAGAATGGAGAAGAACAGAATAACAAATGAATATAGAATAGAATAACAATATAGAACAGGAATGGAATAGAATAGAATAAGGATGAGATAATGGAATAGAATAGAACAGAATAAAAATGAATATGGAATAGGAATGGAATGGAATAGAAACCTAGCCTAGCCTAGCCAGAGGTAAAATATAGAACTAGAATATAGAGTAAAATATAGAATAGAATAGAATATAGAGGGAAAAAAGAAAATGTATTTATTTTATTTGTTTATTTTGTCCAATACACAATGAGGGTTTTAGTGGGTATATATCTATATACACGTACTAAAATACTTGATGAAGTTTATAGAGGAGATACTCATAGTAAATTATTATTTATTTCTTGGATTTATATGCCGCCTCTCTCTGAAGACTCGGGGCGGCTAACAGCAATCATAAAACAGCGTACAATAATAATATATCTAAGAAATAATAGAAAAGAAGGTATAGTAATAGAAGATATCAATGAAAGAATAGAAGAAGAGATACAGTATAGGAATAGAAGAAACTTGTATAGGAGATATAGGAGAGCAATAGGACGGGACGGAAGGCACTCTAGTGCACTTGTACTAGAAATAGAACAATTAGAATAGAATACTGGTAGTATAGAATATGGAGTAAAATATAGAATGGAATGGAATAGAATGGAGAGTTTAAAAGATAATAGAAAAGAATAGAACAATAGATAGAATATATAGGGATGGGATAAGATACAATAGAATAAATTATGTTAGGTTATTGGCCAAATGAGATTAGACACAAAGAAATCACAGGACCCAGAAATTATAACCCTCAAATTACCAGGTCCTGGTAATAAGGAGGGCAAGCAACACTTTCTATTGCACCCCAAATTAACTAAATCACTGTGTTTGTTAACTTTACCTGTACTGTTTGTGTGTTCGTTTATAATTCATATTTCTTAACTGCCATTCTCTTTCGTTGCTTCATGTTAACAGGTAGACTCCACTTATAATGACAATTGGGATCAGAATTTCCATTCCTAAGCAAGGTGGTTCTTAATTGAGTCATGCTCAAATTTATAACCTTTTTTGTCATGGCATTGCAGTTATTAAGTGAATCAACACTGCACACCAAGACAACTAGACACAAGAACAGTTTTTTCCCTCGAACGCCATCACTCTACTAAACAAATAATTCCCTCAACACTGTCAGACTTTCTACTAAATCTGCACTTCTATTCTACTAGTTTTTCTCATCATTCCTATCACCCATTTCCTCCCATGTTGACTGTATGACTGTAACTTGTTGCTTATATCCTAAGATTTTTATTAATATTGCTTCTTCATTGCTTATTTGACCCCTATGACAATCATTAAGTGTTGTACCACATGATTCTTGTCAAATGTATATTTTATTTTATGTACGCTAAGAGCATAGGCACCAAGACAAATTCCTTGTGTGTCCAATCACATTTGGCCAATAAAAATTCTATTCTATTCTATTAAGCAAAATCCGGCTTCCTGTCTTCGTTTTGCTTCTCAGAAGCTGTCTGGGAAGGTCAGAAATGGTGGACGGCACGAGTCCAGAATGCTGCAATTGTGGTAAACAGGTGGCGGTTGCCAGGTGCCTCGTTTTTGATCATGTGACTGTGTGGGGATGTTGCAACGGTCATACATGTGAGGACCAAATGATGCAAAGATTTATTTTGCTCATTCCGATGCTGTTAATTTAGCATTATGCTTTAAGAAATAAACTAATACAATATAGCAAAACATACAAAAAGTGTGAATGGAAACCTTTCCTTTCGTAAGCTACTTAAAACCCACCTCTGCCGCCAGGCATGGGGGAATTGAGATACTCTTTATTAGATTTGTATGCCGCCCCTCTCCGTAGACTCGGGGCGGCTCACAATACAATAAAACAGTTCATGACAAATCTAATAATTTACAATTTAAAATATTTAAAAAACCCCGTTATTAAAAAGACATACATACAAACATACCATACAAAAATTATATAGGCCCGGGGGAAATATCTCAGTTCCCCCATGCCTGACGACAAAGGTGGGTTTTGAGAAGTTTACGAAAGGCAAGGAGGGTAGGGGCAGTTCTAATCTCTGGGGGGAGCTGGTTCCAGAGAGTTGGGGCCGCCACAGAGAAGGCTCTTCCCCTGGGGCCCGCCAACCGACATTGTTTAGTTGACGGGACCCTGAGAAGGCCGACTCTGTGGGACCTAACCGGTCGCTGGGATTCATGCGGCAGAAGGCGGTCTCGGAGATATTCTGGTCCGGTGCCATGAAGGGCTTTATAGGTCATAACCAACACTTTGAATTGTGACCGGAAACTGATCGGCAACCAAAACAGACTTTCCCCCTAGGCCTTTACAATTTTATGCATGGTATGTCTGTATGCATGTTTGGTTTTTATAATAATGGGTTTTTAACTGTTTTTAGTATTGAATTATTATTATATGCTGTTTTATTATTGCTGTTAGCCGCCCCGAGTCTCCGGAGAGGGGCGACATACAAATCCAATCAATCAATAAACAAACAAACAAACAAACAAACAAACCAGAATAAGTTACAGTACTTCCATTACCATGCTAACAATTAGACCAGAGGTGTCAAACTGGCGGCCCCCAGGCTGGATAAATTACACGCTAGGCCATGCCCACCCCAGCTCCATGAAGGGAAAAACATGTAGTGGCAATGTGACACCCCATGTTTGACACCCATGAACTAGACTAATGTTCCTTTAAGAAAAAAAATGCTTTTCATACTAGTAGCCTTATAATTTATATTTATTTTAATTCACTAGAAATTAAAATGCATCTAAATATGCTTTTTAAAATTTGTATAAGTAGTCCTCATGTTTAACTACCTTTGAAAAGTGTTCGGAAACTTCAGGTCGTGCAGAATGCAGCTGCGAGAGCAATCATGGGCTTTCCCAAATACGCCCATGTTACACCAACACTCCGCAGTCTGCATTGGTTGCCGATCAGTTTCCGGTCACAATTCAAAGTGTTGGTTATGACCTACAAAGCCCTTCATGGCAGCGGACCAGAATATCTCAGGGACTGCCTTCTGCTGCACGAATCCCAGCGACCAGTTAGGTCCCACAGAGTGGGTCTTCTCTGGGTCTCGTCAACCAAACAATGTTGCTTGGCGGGACCCAGTGGAAGAGCCTTCTCTGTGGCGGCCCTGGCCCTCTGGAACCAACTCCCCCCAGAGATTAGAATTGCCCCCACCCTCCTTGCCTTTCGTAAGCTTCTAAAAACCCACCTCTGCTGCCAAGCATGGGGGAACTGAGATACCCTTTCCCCCCTAGGCCTTTAAAATTTTATGCATGGTATGTCTGTATATATGTTTGGTTTTATAATAAGGGTTTTAAACTGTTTTAATATTGGATTGTTTATATGCTGTTTTTATTACTGTTGTTAGCCGCCCCGAGTCTACGGAGAGGGGCAGCATACAAATCCAATCAATAAATAAATAAATAAACAAACAAACAAACAAACAAACAAATAAATAAATAAATTCTAACTTACAACAGTGCTGAAACAAAATTGCTTAGTAAAGGCCCCCACATTTATGACTGTCACAGCATCCCCACGTACTCATGAACAAATTGGGTGCTTATAACACAGCTGCAATATCCTGGGGTCATGTGATCCCCACTTCGCACCAGTTAAGTTCTGCTGTTGTTTGCAGTACCCGTATTTTTCCTTTTTAAAAAATTCTCCATACCATCCAAGAAAGAATGCAAGCTATGGGGAATTTTTAAAAATTGTGCCTTATTTATTCATTTAATTACATTTGTACTGCTACTCATCTCACATAGTGATTCAAATGACCGGTTAGGTCCCACAGAGTCGGCCTTCTTCGGGTCCCGTCGACTAAACAATGTCGTCTGGCGGGACCCAGGGGAAGAGCCCCTCTCTGTGGTGGCTCCGACCCTCTGGAACCAGCTCCCCCCTGAGGTTAGGATTGCCCCCACCCTCCCTGCCTTTCGTAAACTCCTTAAAACCCACCTCTGCCGACAAGCATGGGGGAACTAAAACATCTCCCCCTTGCCCATGTTGTTTTGCCGTTTGATTGATTATGCGCTTGTTTTTTTATATATATTGGGATTGTTTTATCAATTTCTTAACTTAAAATAGTAATTGGATTGGTGGGCATTGGATTTGTCACTATGTACTGTTTTTTTACTATTGTTGTGAGCTGCCCCGAGTCTGCGGAGAGGGGCGGCATATAAATCCAATAAATCTAATCTAATCTAATTTAAATATATTTGTTTGTTTATCTATCTATCTATCTATCCATCCATCCATCCATTTATTGATTTGATTTGATTTGATTTGATTTGATTTGATTTGTATGCCGCCCCTCTCCGAAGACTCAGGGCGTCATTTGGAATGGAAGTACTGTAACTTATTCTGGTTTCCATTCACACTTTTTGTATGTTTTGATATATTGTATTAGTTTCTTTCTTAAAGCATAATGCTAAATTAACAGTATCAGGATGAGCAAAATAAATCTTTGCATCATTTGGTCCTCACGTTAATCATACTGGTATAATTGACCTCTATGGCCATAAGATTTCTTAAAGTTTAGGTCAACAGACTACAGTGTTCCCTCGATTTCCGCGGGGGATGCGTTCCGAGACCGCCCGCAAAAGTCGAATTTCCGTGAAGTAGAGATGCGGAAGTAAATACACCATTTTTGGCTATGGGCAGTATCACAAGCCTTTCCTTAATACTTTAAACCCCTAAATTACCATTTCCCATTCCCTTAACAACCATTTACTCACCATTATTACTGGTACTCACCATTGAACAAGGCACTTAGTGATCCTGATATTTATAAACATAATTATTTATTAACAATAATTATTTTTTGTGTTATTTATTTGCAAAAATTATTAGTTTGGCGATGATGTATGACGTCATCGGATAGGAGAAACCGTGGTATAGGAAAAAAACTGCGAAGTATTTTTTAATTAATATTTTTTGAAAAACCGTGGTATAGGCTATTCGCGAAGTTCGAACCCGCGAAAATCGAGGGAACACTGTATTCCTTGAGTCGTATAAAGCTCATCAGACATGTACCTGGAGTATCAGAGCAATTGAATTATTAAAACTTGGCCTAAAATGCTTGAATAGGGGAAAAAGAGACAATCCATTGATCTAACATCAACACACGGAATAGGAGGAAATACATCTTACTTCACACACGTAGGAACAGATCCTGAATCTCTCTAATCTGACATTTTGAGTTGGCAGTTCTCAGTGCAAGGCCCACGCATGTTCATGGGGGCTGCGATTGGCAGAGTTCTCTAACAAATGTGTGCACATTTTATTTTTGTTGAATGTACCATGGGCTACATGTAACTAAGAGAATTTTGTCTGCAACTATTTATCCTTCTCTCTCTTATGAATTCTTATGCTTAGAAAAAAAATAGGAAGATGGAGAGGAAGAATCAGAAAATAGCCATTCTGGCATTACTTTTTAAAAAAAATTAAAAATCTCATTCCTAGATCTTGTATAAAATATTAGACACGGAGGTGTCCTTTTCCAGCCCATAGGTATAGCAATCAATCACTAAAATGTAAGACGAGAGCAAGTTATTAATCTGAAACAGCTTTTTGCTATACAAAATCTCCTTCCTATACAGATGTTATGAAGGTGGGTTTTAGAAAGAAGAAGTTGGCTTGCTTTGCTCTGTCTAAATAGAATAGAATAGAATTTTTATTGGCCAAGTGTGATTGGACACACAAGGAATTTGTCTTGGTGCATATGCTCTCAGCGTACATAAAATAAAATATACATTTGTCAAGAATCATGTGGTACAACTCTTAATGATTGTCATAGGGATCAAATAAGCTATGAAGAAGCAATATTAATTAATTAATTAATTTATTTATGTATTTATTTATTCTTTGTTCAATATACAATACATATGGAATGAGATAAACATTAAGTAGTATATATAGGGATAGTAAGTAAAAAAGAAGAGGAGTGGATGAGAGGGAGAGAATATATAGGATATATGAGAAAAGGAAAGGTAATTGGACAGGGGACGTTAGGCACATCAGTGCACTTATGTACGCCCCTTACTGGCCTCTTAGGAACCTGGAGAGGTCAATCGTGGAGAATCTAAGGGAGAAATGTTGGGGGTTGGGAGTAGACACTATCCGGTAATGAGTTCCACGCGTCGACGACTCGATTGTTAAAGTCATATTTTTTACAGTCAAGTTTGGAGCGGTTAATATTAAGTTTGAATCTGTTGCATGCTCTTGTGTTGTTGCGGTTGAAGGTGAAGTAGTCGTTGACCGGAGGGACATTGCAGCATATGATCTTGTGGGCAATACTTAAATCATGTTTTAGGCGCCGCAATTCTAAGCTTTCAAGACCCAGGATAGTTAGTCTGTTTTCGTAAGGTATTCTGTTTCGAGTGGAGGAGTGGAGGGCTCTTCTGGTGAAATATCTTTGGACGTTTTCGATAGTGTTGATGTCTGAAATGTGGTGTGGGTTCCAGACAGATGAGCTGTATTTGAGGATGGGTCTGGCATAAGTTTTGTAGGCTCTAGTCAGTAGTGTGAGATTGCCAGAGCAGAAGCTACGTAGGATCAGGTTAACAACTCTGGAAGCCTTTTTGGCGATATAGTTGCAGTGGGCTTTAGCACTTAGGTCATTTGATATTAGCATTCCAAGGTCTTTTACTGAGTGTGGGTTGGCTGTGAGGGTTTGTTTATTCAGTTCATATATGAGGTTTGGATTCTTTTTGCCGATGTGGAGGGTAGAGCATTTGTTGGTTGATATTTGAAGTTGCCAGGTGTTAGACCAATCTGAAACAAGGTCAAGGTCTTTTTGGAGAGTGAGTGCGTTGTCAGTGGTGTTGGAAAGTTTCACGTCGTCGGCAAAAAGCACACAGTTGCTTGTAATATTATTTGTCAAGAATCGTGTGGTACGACACTTAATGATTGTCATAGGGGCTCAAATAAGCAACGAAGAAGCAATATTAATAAAAATCTTAGGGTATAAGCAACAAGTGCATTGATAACAGACTAATAATCACCCTCTGCCAGCAGCTTCCCCAGGCCTGCTTTGGAGACATTGTAAATGCCTTTCTGCATACAAAGTAGATGATTTAGCACGCAGTAAACTATGGCTGGATAATAAAACACATTTCTTCCTTGTTCCAGGTGGGCCACACATTGCTTCCCATCCTACTGCTGAATTTAGCAACACAGGCTGGTCGAATCACGGTGCAAAGAAGATCAGATAGCACACATACATACCCCCCCTCTCAGTCTCTTTGGAAGCTGCTGTCAGCTCCCCGTGACTTAGACCGGACAATGGCTTCTTCCGAGCTCTGGGCATTCGACTATGAGATTTATGGGGAAGTCCAAGGTGAGTTTAGGTTTTATTTTCCTCCCTTTGGTATTGTTCTTGCTAACGGGGTTTTTGTATACTGACACGGTTGCTTTGCAAATGTAGCACAGTCCTTGAAATAAGATGCCTGCCGTCTGCTTCTCCAACTGCGGGATCTTGCTTCGGTTCTAATTGCAGTAAGCTCGTCAGGGATTGCTTGAAAAAGCTATCTGCAAAGACTCCAAAGGAACTTAATTTACGCCGATACACATGGGGAATGTATGAAGAAGTTAATTGGGAGCATTCACTTAATTTAGTGATGAATCTACATGGCATAGTGCAGAGAATGAGAGGCTGTTTTCCCCGCAATAAGTGAGATGTGGGCCATATCAGGGAGGGAGGCTGAACATCTTTTAAATTGAACATACGCAGCCCCACATAATCTATTTTAAAAATAACATGACGTGTGACATTCAAGAAGTCATATAGCTTCGGCTGCCATTCTCCATTAATGAATCAAAAGAGATTTATTCTGCATTGTGAGGTTGGGTTATTTCTTGGGGGTGGGAGAGGACTGTTCTTAGGAATTATTTATTAATTTATTTATTTAATTTATTTTGTCCGATACATAATACACATTGAAGAGAAAGATATGTGTTGTGATTCAGCCTGAGGCTGCTCAGGGACCAGCTGTGTCTCTGCTGGCTCCATGCCCGGAGGAGGATGACAGCGCAGAGGAGGGGGCTGATCAGTCAGACGGGGGAGAGGAGAGTCAGGAATGGGATGAAGGAGAACAGCATGAGAGCCCCGGGGGGGGGGGGGGGGGGCTCTCCCCAGCCAGTAGCTTGGAGTCATTAGGTGATGACGCACAAGTTGTCATTGACATGAGACAGAGACGTTCACAGCAACGAAAGGAGCCGTTAAAGAAATATTTTCACCATTGAATTAGAAACAGCTGGGTTTGGGTGTGGTCCTCATCAGCAGGGTTTAAAAGGCAGGCAAGGCCTTGAAGCCATGTGGAGTGTTATCAATTGGAGTTGCGGTGACCTGTTTTGATTCTCAGCGTCTCTGATCTTGGCTTGTGGCCTCGCAGTCTGGAAGACTCGTGGGAGGCGTATGTTTGCTATCTACAGCTTTGTCTTGGCAGCAAGAATCTGGTATTGCTTCATGGACTATTCCCTTTGTGTATATATTTGAAGTTCCAGCGTTTTTCCTGTTTGTAAGGACATTTTCTGTTACCTGTGTTTTCCTTGAATTATATAAACTGCCTTTGCCTTTTACCAGTGTGTCTGGATTCTCTTTTTGGGTTGGTATTGGCTTCTGGAGTGACCCAGACAGAACAGATATGTAATAATATAAGTAAAGAAAAGAATAGAAGAAAAGATATAAAAGTATAGGTGAACATATTTGAAAGGAAGAAAAGAGAAATGAGATAAGGAGAGACAATTGGACAGGGGACGGAAGGCAAACTGGTGCACTGATGCACGCCCCTTACTGACCTCTAAGGAACCTGGAGAGGTCAATCGTGGATAGTCTAAGGGAAAAATGTTTGGGGTTAGGGGTTGACACTACTGAGTCAGGTAATGAGTTCCACGCTTCGACAACTCCGTTGCTGAAGTCATATTTTTTACAGTCAAGTTTGGAGCGGTTAATATTAAGTTTGAATCTGTTGCGTGCTCTTGTGTTGTTGCGGTTGAAGCTGAAGTAGTCATTGACAGGTAGAACGTTGCAGCATATGATCTTGTGGACAATACTTAGATCGTGTTTTAGGCGTCGTAGTTCTAAGCTTTCTAGACCTAGGATTGATAGTCTGCTTTCGTAGGATATTCAGTTTCGAGTGGAGGAATGAATGCCGCGCCATCTAGGTGTTCTTAGGAGTTAGAATCTATGATGCTTGCTTTTGAGAATTTTTTTTTTTTTACCTATCTCTTAAATTTCAGGTAAGGGGTTGTTTTCACAATTCTATATCCAGACTCTCTTCATGATTGAGGCTGCATATGTTAATATTTATTTATTTATTTATTGGATTTGTCTGCCGCCCCTCTCCGCAGACTCGGGGCGGCTAACAACAGTAATAAAACAGCATATAATAGTAATCCAATAATAAAACGGTTAAAGACCCTTATTATGAAACCAAACATACGTACAGACATACCATGCATAAAATTGTAAAGGCCTAGGGGGAAAGAGTATCTCAGTTCCCCCATGCCTGGCGGCAGAGGTGGGTTTTAAGCAGCTTACGAAAGGCAAGGAGGGTGGGGGAAATTCTAATCTCTGGGGGGAGTTGGTTCCACAGGGCCGGGGCCGCCACAGAGAAGGCTCTTCCCCTGGGTCCCGCCAAGCGACACTGTTTAGTTGACGGGACCCGGAGAAGACCCACAAATGGCCGCTGGGATTCGTGCAGCAGAAGGCGGTCCCTGAGATAATCTGGTCCGGTGCCATGAAGGGCAATAATATAATAACAATATAAACAAAAAAGTAACATAATAGGCCAGTGAACAGCTCTTATCTGCAATTCCTGGCTATTTGTTGGCTTGTGGCAATGCTACAGAATGTTCAGTATTATTGTAACAATTCAGCATTTTATTTATTTATTCAAGTTTTATTATTCTAATTGTCTATAAAGGAATACTGATCAAGAATATAGTTTCTATGATGGTAATAAAAGAGAAAAGGTAAAGGAGTTTCACAAGAGACAAAGGTACTGTGGGCTGTTTGTAAAAAAGAAATTAGAAAGCAAGATCTTTTGAAGGGCTGATGACCACATAGACATGTTGAGTTGAGTTCTGGATTACTTATCTCTTCTATGAGAAGCAAACAAGTCAGGTAGGGATGGGTCAGTAAAATGTTTAACCTGGATTAGGGTTTATTATATCTAAACAAACCAGGATTGTAAATGAGTTTGTAAACTCCACAGTCCTGCACCCTGCAAGATTGGAAAGCAAGAATTTCTTTCTTCTGTCATATATGAGCCTATGATACAGTAAAAAAAAAAGAAATGTTTATTCACATAAGCACAGCCGTGGTTTCAAAAAAAGCTGTAATTCAGTTGGATCAGTTGTTCCTTAAGATGGTGGTATCTTCAGACAGTCTTTGCATCGTGGTACCCTCAAAATGTATGATAACCTCCATTTATCCCATATTGGTGAGGAGTTATGGCAGGCCATCTGGATAGCAATGGATTGGAAAAGAATACTATTAAAATGGAGCATCTTAAATGATGGACTTATTTTTAAGACTATTATTTATTAGATTTTATTATTATTTATTAGATTTTAAAGTTATTAAAAATTTAGGGAGATATTCAAACAGCCCAGCAGAACAGAAAGATTGGACTCCAGGCTTTAGATATTTTAATTACCAAACACTTGGGCTGTCTTGTGAATGGTTTTATTGGTACTTTAATTTTCTGTTGTGGAACATTCCAGTTTACATATCCCTACTGGAAGAACCCCACAGCTCACTTATTACACTTGCTTTAGGAGTACAGTAGATATTTGTTTACTAATGTACAGCTATAATGATATCCACTGTGTCTCTTCTTTTTCTAGGTGTCTTCTTTAGAAAGGTAAGTTGTATATTTTTTAATATATTACTAGATACGTCATGAGCCATTGGGTCACCACTTCAGAGATATTGCCTTAAAAAACGGCAGAGCTTGGACTTAAAAATTCAGGGAGATATTAAGAGAGGTATCTGCCCTGAAAATAGTCCATGTTGAACTACTGGGATACAGTACAGTCAAATATGAGGAGCTGACCACAATACATGTTTTATGATATTTTCTATTATATCATAAAATGTTTTACAAATTTTGCCAAATTTCTATTTCAAGGGAGTGATGGGTGCCAGATTTTGTATGTATTCTGTAAGTTAGCCCATTTGAGGTACCTTGGCTCAAACATTGGGTCCCTGTGATATACTTGTTTTGCCCAGTTAAAGGTTACATACATACAAACAAGAGTTTTAGATGTATAGATACAGATGTTGCCACAAAGAAGGCGGAGTCAAACTATTCTCCAAACCACTGCAATGGGTGGAGACTATCCTAACAGACAGGAAGCAGCAGGTGAAGCTAGGAAAAATCACATCAGGTATATGTACAATTAGCACAGGTGCCCCCCAAGGCTGTGTACTCTCACCACTTCTCTTCTCTCTATACACTAATGACTGCATCTCATACGATCCATCTGTTAAACTACTGAAGTTTGCAGATGATACAACCGTGATCGGACTCATTCGAGACAACGATGAATCCGCATACAGACGGGAAGTTGAACAACTATCCTTGTGGTGTGACCAGAACAATCTAGAACTGAACACACTCAAAACCATAGAAATGGTGGTAGACTTTAGGAGAAACCCTTCCACCTCTCACAATACTAGACAACACAGTATCAACAGTAGAGACCTTCAAATTTCTAGGTTCTATCATATCTCAAGACCTAAAATGGTCACCTAACATCAAAAACATCATCAAAAAAGCACAACAAAGAATGTTCTTTCTGCGCCAGCTCAGGAAGCTCAAACTGCCCAAGGAGCTGCTGATTCAGTTCTACAGAGGAATCATTGAGTCTGTCATCTGCACCTCTATAACTGTCTGGTTTGGTGCTGCAACCCAACAGGACCGACACAGACTTCAGAGGAGAATCAGAAATGCAGAAAAAACAATGGCTGCCAATCTGCCTTCCATTGAGGACCTGTATACTGCACGAGTCAAAAAGAGGGCGAGTAAAATATTTACTGACCCCTCACATCCTGGACACAAACTGTTTCAATTCCTACCCTCAAAACGTCACTACAGAGCACTGCACACCAAGACAACTAGACACAAGAACAGTTTTTTCCCGAACGCCATCACTCTACTAAACAAATAATTCCCTCAACACTGTCAGACTTTCTACTAAATCTGCACTTCTATTCTACTAGTTTTTCTCATCATTCCTTTCACCCATTTCCTCCCATGTTGACTGTATGACTGTAACTTGTTGCTTGTATCCTAAGATTTTTATTAATATTGCTTCTTCATTGCTTATTTGACCCCTATGACAATCATTAAGTGTTGTACCACATGATTCCTGACAAATGTATATTTTATTTTATGTACGTTGAGAGCATATGCACCAAGACAAATTCCTTGTGTGTCCAATCACACTTGGCCAATAAAAATTCTATTCTATTCTATTCTATTCTAAACAAGGAGAGAAGCAACTTAGAACTAAGGAGATATTTCCTGACTGTTAGAACAATTAATCAGTGGAACAGCTTGCCTCCAGAAGTTGTGAATTTCTCCAACACTGAAAGTTTTAAAGAAAAGATTAGATAACCATTTGTCTGAAGTGGTGTAGGGTTCCCTGCCTAATCAGGGGGTTAGCCTAAAAGACCTCCAAGGTCCTTTCCAACTTTGTTAAATTATTACCTTTCTGTTTTAACTACAATACTGGGTTTTCTAAGAGTTGCAAATACCAAACCATGCACCATATAAAGAAAACCATTGTTGCTCAAGTATAATCTTTGAGCCTGTACTCCTGGATATTAGACCAGGTTTGGAATCATGGGAGCAATAGCAAAGAAACTGCTCATATCAGCTATCGACAGAGGTTGGGGATTTGGAAGCCAGATCAGGATGAAAGGAACAAGAGATAATCTCAGCAAAAGTCTGGGACATTTACATATGGTATGTCTTGGCATCAATTGGGCACTTATCTGCATCTTTAAAATATCTCCTGGAAAATTTTAAAGACATGTGTTATTGCAGCCAGTGTTCCCTCTAATTTTTTTTGGGGGTAGGCGGAAAAGTATAGTGTCTGAGCGGCAGTCCCTTTGGGACTGGGCGGCACAGAAATAATAAATAAACAAACAAACAAACAAAAAACCCACCCTGTTTTGCCTCGGAGAATTTCAAAATAAAATACTGTACTGTACTGTGTGTCTATAACAGTGAGCTCATAATAGGGCAACTCTATCAATATCAAAATGCCACTTAAATAGTTGAGCTAGTTTCAAACTAGATTTTGATTTTCTTTCTCTCTTCCTTACTCCCATTCTTTTTCTTTCTCTTTTCCTTCCTCTCTTTTTTCTATCTGTTTCTCTCTCTTCCTCTCTCTCTCCTTCCCTTTCACTCTTTCCCTCTCGGCTTCTGGGCAGGTTTGGAAAACTCTGAGTTGATGATGATTTTTAAGTGAGCGATTGCTCACTGCTCAGCTTAGAGGGAACTATGATTGCAGCTGGTTTTGGCATGGTCTTCAAAAGCCTTAAGAAATGGTTTCCTGCTAAATCCAAGCAAGCTGATAGCTCTATATGAATTCTGTACTTCAGAAAATTTATTTATTTATTTATTTATTTATTTATTTACTTACTTACTTACTTACTTACTTACTTACTTACTTATTTCAATTTTTATGCCGCCCTTCTCCTTAGACTCAGGGCGGCTTACAACATGTTAGCAATAGCACTTTTTTAACAGAGCTAGGCTATTGCCCCCACAATCCGGGTCCTCATGTAGGCAAACCTTGGGAAAATATAATAAAGCTCCAGGATGAAAATCGGGCTGTTGTTGCTAAGCTGCCTTTCTTCAGTTCCTTCATTCCCTTAATCCCCAAAGGCATTGCATGTCTGAAATAGTCACCTCCGAATAGACTTAACTGATTGAGCTTTGATGTAACCTTGAAACCAGCATTTCTCAATAAAGGTAGTTCACATACTTAGTTAGAGCCATCAAATGGAAAAATATCAGGCAATGTACAGTAAATTGAGTTACGACCACAATTGAGCCCAAAATTGTGGTTGCCAAGTTGTCAGCCCTGGAAGCCATCTTTTTCTTTGGGGTGAGGTATCATCAGTACGCTGATGATACCCAGCTTTACATCTCCACCCCATGTCCAATCAACGAAGCAGTGGAAGTGATGTGCCGGTGTCTGGAGGCTGTTGGGGCCTGGATGGGTGTCAACAGACTCAAACTCAACCCTGATAAGACGGAGTGGCTGTGGGTTTTGCCTCCCAAGGACAATTCCATCTGCCCATCCATCACCCTGGGGGGGGAACTACTGACCCCCTCAGAGAGGGTCCGCAACTTGGGCGTCCTCCTTGATCCACAGCTCACATTAGAGAAACATCTTTCAGCTGTGGCTAGGGGGGTGTTTGCCCAGGTTCGCCTGGTGCACCAGTTGCGGCCCTATTTGGACTGGGAGTCACTGCTCACAGTCACTCGTGCCCTCATCACCTCGAGGCTCGACTACTGTAATGCTCTCTACATGGGGCTACCTTTGAAAAGTATTCGGAAACTTCAGATCATGCAGAATGCAGCTGCGAGAGCAGTCATGGGCTTTCCCAAATATGCCCATGTTACACCAACACTCCGCAGTCTGCATTGGTTGCCGATCAGTTTCCGGTCACAATTCAAAGTGTTGGTTATGACCTATAAAGCCCTTCATGGCGCCGGACCAGACTATCTCAGGGACCGCCTTCTGCTGCACGAATCCCAGCGACCAGTTAGGTCCCACAGAGTGGGCCTTCTCCGGGTCCCGTCAACTAAACAATGCCACTTGGCGGGACCCAGGAGAAGAGCCTTCTCTGTGGCGGCCCCGGCCCTCTGGAACCAACTCCCCCCCAGAGATTAGAATTGCTCCCACCCTCTTTGCCTTTTGTAAGCTTCTTAAAACCCACCTCTGCCGCCAGGCATGGGGGAACTGAGATACTCTGTCCCCCTAGGCTGCTACAATTTTATGCATGGTCTGTCTGTCTGTATGTTTGGTTTTATAATAAGGGATTTTAATTGTTTATATTGGATTGTCATATGCTGTTTTTATTACTGTTGTTAGCCGCCCCGAGTCTGCGGAGAGGGGCGGCATACAAATCCAATCCAATCTTCAGGGCTGCCACACTTGATGGATGGGCATGCTGTGGAAACTGGGAGCTGAGTGAAATGTATAGCCATAACAACATATCTTTCATTGGGAGTCAAGGACGTTTAGCCTGCACCTGGAGGGGCATGACTGAGAAACCTCTCCAGTTAGGATGGTAACCTGATTGGACCATGTGATGGACATGTGGGTGCAAGGGAAGGGACTCTGACTTTCCTTTGGGTGGGGAAACCCTGGGAGACTTCAGATTTGAGTTTTCTCAAATGTGCCAACATGACATCTTTCATAAAATGGAACTTTGATGAAATGCCTGCCTCGGAATCTTACTTGGTTGCGGGTGTTACTTGGAACCCCGACACAAATGAGACATCTGTTGTGAATTTTGCCCCATTTTGCAACGTTGCTTGCCACGGCTGTTAAGCGAATTACCGCAGTTGTTAAATTAGTAACACAAGTGTTAAGTGGACCTAGCTTCTCTGTTGACTTCGTTGTCAGAAGGTCACAAAAAATTATTGCATGACCCTGGGACACTGCAACAGTCATAAATATAAGTCAGTTGCCGAGCAGCTGGATTTTGATCACATGATCATGGGGATGCCACAACAGTTTTGTGAAAAATCGTCCTAAGTCACATTTTTCATTGAACAGTCACTAAATGAACTGTTGTAAGTTGAGGGTCACCTGTCTGTAACTTCAGGATATCTTGTGAAATTTCCTGATAATAATAATTTATAATAATAATAATTATTATTAATAATAATAACAACAACAACAATAATAATAATAATTGCATGGCCAGTTCTTGGAGAAGATTGAAGGCAAAGTGGATAAAGAAAAGACCTGGTCATGGCTTACAAGTGGAACACTGAAAAAGGAGACAGAAGGACTGATACTGGCGGCACAAGAACAGGCCATTAGAACAAATGCTGTCAAAGCCAGAATTGAAAAATCAACAGACGATCCAAAGTGCAGACTCTCTAAAGAAACAGATGAAACAATCGATCACATACTCAGCTGCTGCAAAAAGATCGCACAGACTGACTACAAGCATAGACATGATGCTGTGGCACAGATGGTCCACTGGAACTTGTGCCGGAACTACCATTTACCAGTGGCAAAGAACTGGTGGGATCATAAGCCCGAAAAAGTGGTCGAAAATGAGCAAGCAAAACTACTGTGGGACTTCCGACTTCAGACTGACCGAATTCTGAAGCATAACACACCAGACATTGTGATCGTGGAGAAAAAGAAAGTATGGATCATCGTCATCCCAATCCCAGGAGACAGCAGAGTTGAGGAGAAGCAGCTAGAGAAATTAGTGAAATACGAAGATCTAAAAATCGAGCTGCAACGACTCTGGCATAAGCCAGTGAAAGTGGTCACAGTGGTACTTGGCACGCTGGGCGCAGTGCCAAAGGATCTCAGCGGACATTTGAAAACCATCAGAATTGACCAAATCTCCACCTGTCAATTGCAAAAGGCCGCTTTACTGGGATTGGCAAACATAATTCGCCGCTACATCACACAGTCCTAGGTGCTTGGGAAGCGCCCGACTGGTGATGAAATACGAAATCCAGCATAGTGTGTTGCTGTGTTGTACTGACATTATTATTATTTATTAGATTTGTATGCCGCCCCTCTCCGAGGACTAGGATGATGATCTCTTGTTTGTTTTCTCCTCCTGTTAGTACACCGAAGAACAAGGGCGAAAACTAGGACTGGTTGGCTGGGTGAAGAATACGGCCAGTGGGACTGTGACTGGACAGGTGCAGGGCCCCAAGGAGAAAGTGGAAATCATGTAAGTAAGGAAGCCTGGCTCCTTCAGTTTGGAATGGTTTTGCTGAAACAAGTGGAGTGATTACTACCTCTTCTGTCGGGCTCTCTGGTAGAATCCTCCCAAAAATTCACAGGTACAAATTTCAGACACACACACACACGTTTGAAAATTCAAAACAATGTTCTTTATAATGAAAATTCACTTAAGCCAAGCCCTCTTTTGGTATAGCCAAGAGCACTCGTCTCCAAACAAACAGGTAATTTGTACAAGTCCCTTATCAGTCCTGTGATACTTAGCTTGCAGCTGTGAGGCAATTCACAGTCCTTCTTCTTTCACAAAGTGAAACACACTTTGCTCTGGTTTAGTTTCAAAGCGGGGGAAAATCAGCACACAAAAGGTCAAAGTCAGCAAAGCAGTCACGAAACACAAGGATCAGATAATCCTCCACAATGGCCAAACCCACAGGCTGCTCTTTATAGCAGCCTCAGTAATCACCACAGCCCCACCCAACCACAGGTGGCCTCATTTTCTTTGATAATAATCTCTCAGTTGTTGCTGCCTATGCATTGCTCTCTGCATGCGTGGCTGTATCATTAACTCTTGTTCTGAATCCAAGGAGGAGCACACACACCCAAAAAAAATTCCAGAGAAGGCTCTTCCCCTGGGTCCCGCCAAGTGACATTGTTTAGTTGACGGGACCCGGAGAAGACCCACTCTGTGGGACCTAATTGGTCGCTGGGATTCATGCAGCAGAAGGCGGTCCCTCCTCCCACCCAAATTCCGAGCTTTTATTTCTTTCCTAATGGGTTTGCACACATTATTTGCTTTTACATTGATTCCTGTGGGAAAAATTGCTTCTACTTACAAACTTTTTTACTTAAGAACCTGGTCACGGAAAGAATTAAGTTCTTAAGTAGAGGTACCACTGTACTGGGTAGTCCTCAATTTACAACCATTTGTTTAGCAATTATTCAAAGTTACAAGGGCACTGAAAATGTGACACAAGATTAATCCCCTGACTTATGATCCCCATGGTCACTTGATCAAAATTTGAGCACTTACATTGAGCACCCTCTACGGAGAGGGGCGGCATACAAATCTAATAAATAAATAAATAAATTTATAAGACTTGCAGTGTCCTAGGGCCACATGCTTGGCCATTTGGAACTTTATCAGTTTCTGTCACCCAAAATTAATGGGGGGAGTTGAATTCACTTAATGACTGCATGACTCATGTAGAAGAGGGGTCAAACACATTGTCAGTCTTGAGTCCCTTCAAGCCCACAAGAGATATAAGTCCAGCCCACCTTGAATTCCTTGGTTGGTTTTCATCTATGCCAACTCGCTTTGACCCGTTAGTAGTTCAGATTTTTGTTAGAGAGCTTTATCATAAAATAAACCTGTATATACTGCACATCCAAAATGCCTGGACTCTGTATTTCCTGTGCTTGACAATTCAACAACTACAATACAGTGTTCCCTCGATTTCCGCGGGGGATGCGTTCCAAGACCGCCCGCGAAAGTCGAATTTCCGCGAAGTAGAGATGCGGAAGTAAATACACCATTTTTGGCTATGGACAGTATCACAAGCCATCTATTAACACTTTAAACCACTAAATGACCATTTCCCATTCCCTTAACGACCATTTACTCACCATTATTACTGGTACTCACCATTGAATAAGACACTTAGTGATCCTGATATTTATAAACATAATTATTTATTAACAATAATTATTTTTCTTGTTATTGATTTGCAAAAATTATGAGCTTGGCGATGACATATGACGTCATCGGGTGGGAAAAACCGTGGTATAAGAAAAAAAACCGCGAAGTATTTTTAATTGATATTTTTTGAAAAACCGTGGTATAGGCTATTCGCGAAGTTCGAACCCGCGAAAATCGAGGGAACACTGTACTTCATAACTTAATAACTGTGGCAGAAAAGGATATAAAATTGGGTGCAGCTCACTTAACAACCCCCTCAACCTAAATTCATAAATTCATAAACATAAATTCTGGTCCTGGTTATAAGTCGAGGACTACCTGTAGTAGAAACGAGAGACTATTATCACCATTTTCACAACTGTGGTCTCAAGATAGCCCCCTTATCAGCAATTTTCCCTTCCACCCAGCCTCAATTGAGAATGCCTATGTAGGGTACCTCTCCAGACTGTGCGTCCAAAGGGAATTGACACCCTTCAATCTAGGACTTGGGTCAGCATGCAATTAAGAGAACTGGCCCAGGAGGAGAGGAAGAAAATTGCTTTATGAGTTTTTGAGCCACGGCAGAAGTGATTCTGCGTGGGGGGGGGTGGAAGCAAAGCAAGAGCAAGTGAGCGAAAGTAGGGTCTGAGCTTAGGATGACCCAGCGGGCTTTGTGTTGTGTTGGTGTAACAACTTCTGCAACAGTGCTTTGTCACCCTTAAAAAGATGACAGCCAGAGGCAATTGCTATAGCAACCAGATCTTCTATCACCTTGAAGAAAGAGAGAGAGAGAGAGAGCATGAAGAGGGGGGGGGGAATATATATATATATCTGGGACAGTCGCCATAGCAACCTGCCTCTACATATTGTCTACCTCCGTGTCTCGGTGGGGAGGGGGAAATTGGGGCCGTTTCCATAGCAACCACACTACTCTATCTCTGGCTTTGAGGAGCCAGGAATAAAGAGGAAGGGGATAATCCATAGCAACACTAGTCCTCAATACACATTCTTCTTCTCCCTCTACCCTTTTTCCCCCCCCCTCCGAAATCAGTGCAGGATAAAATAGCAAAGGTGTGTGACTCTCGGCGTTCTTTTGCAATTAAATATTGGGTGGGAATAAATAGGCAGCATTTTCGGTTTCTGAAATGGGATACCAGCTGGGCATTGTGCGTGGGCGGTGCGCAGAACGTTGTTTTCTTATGTTACGTGGGGAAAACTCATTCATAGGTTCTTTTACATAACACGATCCTTAGAACTTTTCTTCAGATCACAGGCGTGGACGGCTGATATCAATAGGGTGCTTTTATATATATATATGTTTTTTGTTTTAAAATGGAAGAGCAAATACTTCAGAAGAGAAGGATTTAGGGGTCGTGATTTCTGACAGTCTCAAAATGGGTGAGCAGTGCAGTCAGGCGGTAGGGAAAGCAAGGAGGATGCTTGGCTGCATAGCTAGAGGTATAACAAGCAGGAAGAGGGAGATTGTGATCCCGCTGTATAGAGCGCTGGTGAGACCCCATTTGGAATACATACTGTGTTCAGTTCTGGAGACCTCACCTACAAAAAGATATGGATAAAATTGAACGGGTCCAAAGACGGGCTACAAGAATGGTGGAAGGTCTTAAGCATAAAACGTATCAGGAAAGACTTCATGGACTCAATCTGTATAGTCTGGAGGACAGAAGGGAAAATGGGGGACATGATCGAAACATTTAAATATATTAAAGGGTTAAATAAGGTCCAGGAGGGAAGTGTTTTTAATAGGAAAGTGAACACAAGAACAAGGGGACACAATCTGAAGTTAGTTGGGGGAATGATCAAAGGCAACATGAGAAAATATTATTTGACTGAAAGAGTAGTAGATCCTTGGAACAAACTTCCAGCAGACGTGGTAGATAAATCCACAGTAACTGAGTTTAAACATGCCTGGGATAAACATATATCCATCCTAAGATAAAATACAGAAAATAGTATAAGGGCAGACTAGATGGACCATGAGGTCTTTTTCTGCCATCAGACTTCTATGTTTCTATGTTTCTAAGAGTTATAATCATTCCATTTTTGATAGTTGAAGCTCACATACACCCAGGTGTGCCCCTATCACTCCAACACTCCGCAGTCTGCACTGGTTGCCGATCAGTTTCCGGTCACAATTCAAAGTGTTGGTTATGACCTATTAAACCCTTCATGGCACCGGACCAGAATATCTCCGGGACCGCCTTCTGCCGCACGAATCCCAGCGACCGGTTCGGTCCCACAGAGTTGGCCTTCTCCGGGTCCCGTCGACTAAACAATGTCGTCTGGCGGGACCCAGGGGAAGAGCCTTCTCTGTGGCGGCTCCGACCCTCTGGAACCAACTCCCCCTTGAGATTAGGATTGCCCCCACCCTCCTTGCCTTTCGCAAACTCCTTAAAACCCACCTCTGCCGTCAGGCATGGGGGAACTGAAACATCTCCCCCTTGCCCGTGTTGTTTTGGTGTTAGATTGATTGTGTGCTTGTTTTTTTAATATTCTGGGGTTGTTTTTTTAATGAATTTTTTAGCTTAACATTGTAATTGGATTGGTGGGCATTGGATTTGTCACTATGTACTGTTTTTACCTTGTTGTTTGCTTTTTCCCTCAGCTGCTGCCAAATTTCAAATGCAAATTATTGTAAAATACATGGGGAGCAGCAGTCATGGCGACTGTGTTTAATTTGATTTTAATTAAATGTAAATTAATTCACATTTAGATTGTGCTTTGCCCCTTTAATGTACAGAGCCCAGCATGCAACGAAAGGTGGGATTTGCATGTTATGCGTACAATCTAAAAATGTTAAAAGCATAATTGCTATGCACACCCAACAAATAAACCACATTCTAGCTTGGTGTGATGACCTCACTCGTGCAAGCCAATAGCTGGTTTCCTACAGTATTAAATTATAGAACGCAATTTTATCCCGGTCTAGCGTGTTGTATGAACAAAGCAAAAAAGCAACAGCCCAGAAAACAATCTAAAAACTAGCGATGTGACAATGATGAAAGGGTTTTGTGATAAGATACCACACTTGATCTTAGTCAAAGGGCTGAATTTTTGTGTGTGGAATACATCTACTTTATAAAACAATTATAGAGCCTTCTCTGCGGCGGCCCCGACCCTCTGGAACCAGCTCCCCCCAGATATCAGAGTTGCCCCCACCTTCCTTGCCTTTCGCAAGCTCCTTAAAACCCACCTCTGTCGTCAGGCATGGGGGAATTGAAATTTTTTTCTCCCTTTCCCCTAGGCTTATAGAATTTATACATGGTATGCTTGTTGGTATGATTGGTCTCTTAAATTGGGGGGGGGGGGTTTAGATTACTTTTTAATATTAGATTTGTTACATTGTTTTCTTTATTGTTGTTAGCCGCCCCGAGTCTTCAGAGAGGGGCGGCATACAAATCTAAATAAACTAAACTAAACTAAACTAATTAGTATATTAGTCCATGAAAACTGATTACACAGTATTTGCTTAGTTTGCAATATGTTACAAGATAAACTATTTTAAATTGAATGAGCCTGTTTTCCCCCTATTTCAACAATTACATTTAGTACTAAATGTATCGTGTGTTTTCTTTTGTTATCAAAATGAGATTACAGAGACAAAGTAACCAGGTGACAAAGGAGCAAATTACTCAATGGCATTGTTGATTTCATGGCTCACATTTTATTTATTTATCTAATTTTAAAGATTTGTATGAGTAGCAGTCTTTACAAAACAGAACTCAGGGTGGCTCACAAAATGGGTTTGAACTTGAGTCTAGCTAGTTTTATTCTAACAATTATGTTCTTTTTTTTTTTTTGGCTCAAGTTATAAAATGATAAGTACAGGTGGTCCCCCATCTCTGCATTGCTAAACATTGCAATGTCCCTGTAGTCACATGATCAAAGGTTGGACACTTGACACCTGATGCTGGTGTGTATTTAAGAAGATCTCCTGGGGTCATGCAATCCTCATTTGCAACTTTCCCAGCTGTCTTCTGACAGGCAATGTTAATGGGAGAGGCTGGTTTCACTTAATGACTTCAGCAAAAAAAGGCCATAAAATTGGACACAGCTCTCTTTAAACTGCATCATTTACTGATGGGAATTCCAGTCCCAGTTATGGTTATACAGTGTTCCCTCGTTTTTTGCGCGGGATGCGTTCCGAGACCACCCGCGAAAGTCGAATTTCCGCGAAGTAGAGATGCGGAAGTAAATACACCATTTTTGGCTATGAACAGTATCACAAGCCATCCCTTAACACTTTAAACCCCTAAATTGCAATTTCCCATTCCCTTAGCAACCATTTAGATTATTACTCACCAGGGTTATTTATTAAAGTTTATCAAAGAAAATATTTATTAAAGGCGGACAAAAGTTTGGCGATGACATATGATGTCATCGGGCGGGAAAAACCATGGTATAGGGAGGGAAAAAACACTAAGAAATTTTAAATTTATATTTTTGAAAAACTGTGGTATTGACTTTTCGCGAAGTTTGAACCCGCAAAAATCGAGGGAACACTGTAAATTGAGAACCACAGTACCTGCAAATTTTAGGCATCTATTCTACTACTGTATCTTCCAAAATAATTATTTATTTATTTATTTATTTATTATTTGGATTTGTATGCCGCCCCTCTCCGCAGACTCGGGGCGGCTCACAGCAAGATACAGCAATCATGACAAATCCAAATAAATTTAAAAGATTTAAAAAGATTTAAAAAGAACCCCATTTATTAACAAACACACACACAAACATACCATGCATAAATTGTACATGCCCAGGGGAGGTGTTTCAGTTCCCCCATGCCTGACGGCAAAGGTGGGTTTTAAGGAGTTTACGGAAGGCAGGGAGAGTAGGGGCAGTTCTAATCTCTGGGGGGAGTTGGTTCCAGAGAGTCGGGGCCGCTACAGAGAAGGCTCTTCCCCTGGGGCCCGCCAACCTTGTTTAGTTGCCAGGACCCGGAGAAGGCCCACTCTGTGGGACCTAATCAGTCGCTGGGATTCGTGCGGCAGAAGGCGGTCTCGGAGATATTCTGGTCCAGTGCCATAATCCAAAGATATCAGAAAAAAAGGTTTAATATAAACTTAATACCTTATTTCTCCCTCAAGATGAGGTAAGGGCAGCACCTACTGCCCTTAAACTTACCTCCCTCAGCATGAGCCACCCCGAGTTTACGGAGAGGGGCGGCATACAAATTTAATAAATAAATAAATTTAATTAATAAATAATATACACAGCTGAACTATACTGAGGGGCTTATATTTTGGGACCAATGTTAAAACGATCTCTATAAAAGCCTATGAGATCCCTTGTTTTTTCCAAGTGTGTGAGAATTTATCCCATTACAATTATTTAAATCTTCACAAATAAAAGCATATTTAAATCTTCTGCCCACTTTTTCTTCCTTCTTGCAACGTTATTTACCTCTTCAATTTAATTGGAGCCATTTGTTCTGCCGGTAACTTTTGGCAGTATACTTCCTTCCTTTCAATGATTCATGGTGGGGGATCTGTAATAAAGTATCTAACAAATATGGGCCTTTGCCTTCCAACAAATGTGCATATTGCACCTGATGGCTTTTTTGGGTCTATGAATAGACATATTCCTATTCTGGCTATGTGCTTCTCATGTAAAACATGAGAAGAAGGAGCTGTGCTGCTAACTTCAGATCATGCAGAATGCAGCTGTGAGAGCAATTATGGGCTTCTCTAAGTATGCCCATATCACACCAACACTCCGCAGTCTGCATTGGTTGCCGATCAGTTTCCGGTCACAATTCAAAGTGTTGGTTATGACCTATAAAGCCTTTCATGGCACCGGACCAGAATACCTTCGGGACCGCCTTCTGCCGCATGAATCCCAGCGACCGGTTCGGTCCCACAGAGTTGGCCTTCTCCGGGTCCCATCGACTAAACAATGTCGTCTGGCGGGACCCAGGGGAAGAGCCTTCTCTGTGGCGGCTCCGACCCTCTGGAACCAACTCCCCCCAGAGATTAGGATTGCCCCCACCCTCCTTGCCTTTCGCAAACTCCTTAAAACCCACCTCTGCCATTAGGCATGGGGGAACTCAAACATGTGCCCCTTGCCCATGTTGTTTTGGTGTTAGATTGATTGTGTGCCTGTTTTTTAATTTTCTGGGGTT
Source organism: Erythrolamprus reginae (assembly GCF_031021105.1). Taxonomy (NCBI): domain Eukaryota; kingdom Metazoa; phylum Chordata; class Lepidosauria; order Squamata; family Dipsadidae; genus Erythrolamprus; species Erythrolamprus reginae. Next base: position 5,799,085 of record NC_091962.1, on the reverse strand, counting down.
GTTTTTTAATGAATTTTTTAACTTAAAATTGTAATTGGATTGGTGGGTATTGGATTTGTTATTATGTATTGTTTTTACCATTGTTGTGAGCCGCCCCGAGTTTGCGGAGAGGGGGGCATATAAATCCAATAAATCTAATCTAATCTAATCTAATTTTTGCTGCTTTTTCTCCCCCGCCCAGGAAGAACTGGCTACGCAGCGTTGGAAGCCCCATGTCTCGCATTGATCAGGCTGTGTTCTCAAACGAGAGGCAGATCACCGCCCTGGAGTTCCAATCCTTCTCCACCAAATATTAAAGGCAGTTGGCTGGTCCAGATGGGATATGGCTACGTCTAAATGCTACAAAGGCTTTTCTACTCTAAAGTAATTATCGCCTTTGCTTCCAACAAGGTTGCTACTGACATTAGTGTGTGCTCTAAACCTATGGCACTTCCAGGACTCTTGACTCTTCCATGCTGCTTATTTATTTATTTATTTATTTTGTCCAATACACAACGAGGGTTTTAGTGAGTATATATCAATATACACATAGTAAAATACATGATGAAGGTTATAGAGGAGATACTCATAGTAAAATATATCTAAGAAATAATAGAAAAGAAGATATAGGAATAGAATATATAGGAAGAGTATATATAGAATATATAGAATATAGGAATAGAATATATCAATGAAAGAATAGAAGAGATATAGGAATAGAGGAAAGGTATAGGAGATATAGGAGAGCAATAGGACAGGGGACGGAAGGCACTCTAGTGCACTTGTACTCGCCCCTTACTGACCTCTTAGGAATCTGGAGAGGTCAACCGTAGATAATCTAAGGGTAAAGTGTTGGGGGTTTGGGGATGACACTATAGAGTCCGGTAATGAGTTCCACGCTTCGACAACTCGGTTACTGAAGTCCTATTTTTTACAGTCAAGTTTGGAGCGGTTAATATTAAGTTTAAATCTGTTGTGTGCTCTTGTGTTGTTGTGGTTGAAGCTGAAGTAGTCGCCGACAGGCAGGACGTTGCAGCATATGATCTTGTGGGCAATACTTAGATCTTGTTTAAGGCGTCTTAGTTCTAAACTTTCTAGGCCCAGGATTGAAAGTCCAGTCTCATAGGCTTGTGAACTGGAAAGCACCTACTGCCCTTAAACACCTTCTAAAACAACCTATCTGCTGTTCTTTTCCCACCTTTTAAAATAATTTGTGAAAAGGTAGTAAGAGAAAGAACTAAAGGTGGAAGGGGACGTGCTTTCCTAAATCTTTTATTTTCCAATGTGTTCATGGACAAACTGGGGGCAGTTGTCTTTTAAGCAAACATATTAAAAAAAATTTCCTACTTGCTCCCTGGAAGCACTCTGTTTCTCCTCTTATTTATTTAGTTAGTTATTTAGTTATTTAGTTAGTTAGTTAGTTAGTTAGTTAGTTAGTTAGTTAGTCCAATACATAATACAGATTGAAGAGAAAGATATGTAATAATATAAGTAAAGAAAAGAATAGAAGAAAAGATATAAAAGTATAGGTGAACATATTTGAAAGGAGGAAAAGATAAATGAGATAAGGAGAGACAATTGGACAGGGGACGGAAGGCACACTGGTGCACTTATGCACGCCCCTTACTGACCTCTAAGGAACCTCTAAGGTCAATGGTGGAGAGTCTAAGGGAGAAATGTTTGGGGTTAGGGGTTGACACTACTGAGTCCGGTAATGAGTTCCACGCTTCGACAACTCGGTTGCTGAAGTCAATTTTTTTACAATAATCCCCAAACCCCGCGAAGACTATTAGTTCATTAAAGATGATCCTTGAAGGGAAGCAAAACTGCCTTTTTTTTTTCAGTGAAAGCTAGGCAAGCCAAGCTTTTTGGAGAAGAAAAATAGCATTTGTTTCTGGAGAAGCTCTCTATGAACACCTGAGAATGGAGGTAGGAAGATTGAGAGAAGCAATAATATATTAGTACTGGTAACACCAACGGCCTGTTCTGCAGCTCTTATGGCTCAGCTGCATCATGTATTTCAATAATTAATGTGGGTTTCTCTTTCTCGGCTGCAATTGAGATAAAGAGATTGTCCATTTGTGAAAGTGTTCTGATTATTATCTGTCCACTTTCCCAGGCTACAAAAGAGGCTTTTCCTCTTTTATAAGTCACAATATCCCTGTGTTAAAAGCATAAATTCTAGAACATGGAATAGATAGTGGAGAAACAAAAGAATAAATAACACAACACTGAAATTTATTAGCAGAAAATTTTGACCCAGCGAAGTAGTTTCTTTTTCTCACAGCTGTTTGTTGAGTTATTCTTATTCCTTGCCCAATTTTTTGTGGTCTTCAGCATTATGGATGAAACAACAGATTTTCTGGTTTGAAGAGAAACCTTTGAAGCTGTGAAGATTGTGAAAATGACAGGCAAATGGAATGCCAAGTGTTCTTTGAAATCTGGAGATGGGGTGTGGGTGTAGTTCTTGCTGTAGGTTTTTAAAGCAGAGAAGGCTGTGTGTTTTGGGATGGGGGGAGGCTAAACTCATATAACAGTGCTTTCTGCAACCTTGTAGCCCAAATGCTTATGCGTAATATTTATCACCTTCATTTCAGATTGTTTATATGAACAGTCATGCTTTTACCACCTTTAAAATATATATATAATTGGTTTTCCTTGAAGAAAATAGCCCTAAAATAGGTTGTAGTATAATAATAATAATAATAATAATAATAATAATAATAATAATAATAATAATATATTAGATTTGCATGCCACCCCTCTCCGAGGACTCAGAACGGCTGATTTGCACTTGTGGGAACTGTATTAGTGTTTTGAAGGTAGCAAATTCGTAGGCACGTAGGCAATGCAGAAATATAGAGAGGTAGAAGACGACTATAATTATACAGGCAAAGGATAAAAATTGAATTCAAAATCCTTTATAGCAAATGTCAGCTTGGAAGGAAGAGAAGCACCTTCCCCTCCTGGTATAAATTTTAGGTGTATGTATGTATGTATGTAGGAATGAATGGAGGAATGGATGGAGGAATAGATGGAGGGGTGGGTGGGTGGATGGATGGATAGATAGATAGATTGATGATAGATATTAGACAGGTAGGTAAATAGAGAGAGAGAGAGAGAATAGAACAGGTAATTGTAAAAATTGGATACAACCAAGCATTGTAAGTGTTAAAGATTCTGTCCAAACTGGAGGCAACTTTAAAATTTAATATCTGTACAGAATCTACATCTTTGATGAATGGGATACCAGCAAAACCAGACTTGTTCTGCTTGATCAAATACACCAATCACATGTTTCAGAACTCTCCTTTCAATTATACTAGAGGCTCCAAGGATGCCGATAGACAAGATAGCAAGGTAAGATGAAATTCACCCCTTGTCCTTAGTCCCCAGTTTTGGGAATCCATGTCTGATTTTGTTGTAGCGTTTTCTGTATGCAGGAAATGACATGTCACTTTTTAAAAGTGCCTTAGGTTTCCCCAATAGCTAAACCAGCCCTCTACATCAATCGTTATGCCCCCAATATAATTTTGTTTCCCCTCGGTTATGAAGAAAGGGCCTTATTCTGCTCTTTTGGATTGCGACACTTGATCTTTTTTGGCAGAGTTGGGAATATGCCCTAGAAATAAATATGTATTTTTAATAGAGATTTAAGCCTGTAGATGTGGAAGATACTTTAATTTTCCACAGAGGTAGGAGGTGCTGAAATCGAACCATCAAAAGGGCCCTTCTTTCGACTCACTTCACTCGGGCCTCTTTCCTTCTTAGGAACTTGCCACAACACAACAACAACCACAACAACACAATAGATTTAAACTTAATATTAACCGCTCCAAACTTGACTGTAAAAAATATGACTTCAGTAACCGAGTTGTCGAAGCGTGGGACTCATTACCGGACTCCATAGTGTCATCCCCAAACCCCCAACACTTTACCCTTAGATTATCTACGGTTGACCTCTCCAGATTCCTAAGAGGTCAGTAAAGGGCGAGTACAAGTGCACTAGAGTGCCTTCCCTCCCCTGTCCTATTGCTCTCCTATATCTCCTATACCTTTCTTCTATTCCTCTCTCTCTTCTTCTATTCTTTCATTGATATGTTCTATTCCTATATCTTCACTTCTATTCTTTCTTAGATATATTTTACTATGAGTATCTCCTCTATAACCATCATCATGTATTTTACTATGTGTATATAGATATATACCCACTAAAACCCTCATTGTGTATTGGACAAAATAAATAAATAAATAAATAAATAAGTAGGAATATTGAAGAATGCGAATTCATCTAAATTGAGTTGCTGGGTTTACTATATCTGCCTTTGGGTTCATTAAACAAAAGCTACAAAATTAACTGGGTTTTGTACCCCATTCCAAACCAATATAAACCACATCAGGGCTTACATCCATGGATGGTACAGCCTACAATACTGACCCAGACCTCAGATACGAATTTTACCTGGCACCACTACAGATGAAAGCTCAGCATCTTATTTATCGCCCGGTTCCGCCTTGCAAATTCCCCCCGGGAGGATAATCAGATTTACTGCATCCTCTCAATTACTTGGAGCCACATAAAAACACCGAACGGTGCTCTTACCCATTGGCCAAACACAACGGCCCTGTGCAAAGTAATGGCTGCTGAAGTGTGTCTCATTGGATGAAGCACAATTAGCGGGGTTCACACCTTAGCTAAGGTCACCCCGCCGCCCCCACTCAAACGGGAAGATCCGATTATTAAGGTGTGCGAAGCGAACGGAACCCCGAAGTTTAGCGTTGCAATAATCTTGCTCTCAGTCTAAACGGGAAGACGCCCATTCAACCTCCCAAGATCTCGCTGATCGCGACCCCCCTCTCCCCCTCAAAGAAACGCTTTGGCCACGTGTGCGCCCGGCCTGGCTCCCCCAGCGGCTCCACGTGAATGGCGGGGGACGCGCCCAATAGCTGATCCGGCCTCGTGGCTCGGAGGCGGGGGCTTCTTGTCAAACCGAGCCGGGCTAGGCAGTCCGTTCTGCAGCCAGGGCTGGCGGGGACCCTCCATCGAAAGGCGGCGGCGGCGGCATCCTGTTGGCACGCCGTGGCTCTTGCCGGCGCCACCTGTGATGCTGGCGGAGGAGCAGCAGCTGGGAGAGGGCGATGCGCGCACCACCGGGCGCGCCTTGAGCCGAAGGAGACGCCGGGCGCCAGTGGCAGGAGGAGGCGGCGGCGACGGGGAGAAGTGAGCCGCGATTCGGTGGCGGAAGGTGGGGGACGCGGTGGCTTATTGTCTCGGGAAGGGGTCGGGGTCTCCAGCTGCGCCCGCGAAGCCCGTGCCGCCCGGGAGGCGGTGGAGCCAGCGAGCTCTCCAATGCGGCATCTTGGAGGAAACGGGCAGGTCTCCCTAGCCGAGGAGCGGTCGGGGGCTTCCCGGGTCTTTGGCGGGGCCGGGGGGGGCGTTTGGGGGAGACCTGCAAAGGGGGGGTGCCTCTTCAGCGCAGGAGATGCTCTACGGGAGGTGGCGCAATGTGGGCTAGCCAGGCGGACGGTTCAGCCCGTGCGCTCTTTGGGTAGCTGCTGGGGTCCTCTGAAGGCGCGTTCCTGAACCGGGGGGGACGCCCTGGCCGGCGGCCGGTCTTGTGGGGCTCGGGGCTTCTAGGCCGATTCCCGGATGGATTTCAAGGGCCTGCCCGCCCCCTCCCTCCCTCTCTACCTTTCTCTAAAGAACGAGGCGGAGAGAGCGGCGGAGATTTATTGGAAGCTTATCCCTCCCTCCTAAAGTGGACGCTGGGTTTTCTTCCCGTGGGGTGGGCACAAAGCTGCTGGAACCTTCAATCCCTTGTTACAGCTTCCCGTTAGGGGGGGGGGCTACACATGCACAGAGATCCTCTCCCCGATCGTTCCCTGCTCCGGCCAAATTGGTTTTTTTACCTAAGGAGAAAACCGCTCAAATCTTAAGCCCCGGTTGCTTAGCCTTTTAGGGCTGGGAGCCAGGAGAATGTCGGCGTTCCTTCTTTGAAAGAAAAAGCTAGCCACCGCTGTGCAGCTAACGTTTCGGAGCCTTGAGCGAAGGACCTCCTGGGTGTCGCTGCTTTTGTTACTTGAGTACATGTGCCTGTGATGTTTTCTCCATATTTAGCCATTGGGGTCCTCTCCCACCCACCCCCTTTCCCGAACAGCCGGGACATGATGGACTTTTTTCTGAGCTGCAATGGCTGCACTTTTAGCAGGATCAAAGAAAATTACAGATGTTCCGCCTAGAAGGAAAACAAAGTATTTCCCCTTTCCCCACTTCCTCCAAGTCCCCTCAGGCATGGATTATTTTAGGATTAAGTGCAAGAAAAAAGATTTGGCATAAAGACCAAGTAGGTGTACTTGATTTATGATGGAAATAAATTATTTTGCCAGTGCGATGTGTCTCAGAAACAGGAGATAGATCAGAATCTACCTGTAGGTTTTTAAAATTTCTTACAGCAGATATGCAAAATTTTCTGATTTCTGGTTGTTTACCATTGGAAGCAATGCTAAATCCTCTATTCCTAATCTGTCTGTTGCCACAAAGCTATCTTGAGATGCTCAGATATTAATTTTGGTGGGCACAGACTCTTACCTTTGTTCAGTTATTTTTTTTTTCAAAATACAATTGTGTATTTATTTATTCATTTATTGGATTTGTATGCAACAATAAAGCAGTGTACAATAGTAGTCTGATGTTAGAAATAATTAAAAGCCCATCAATATAAAAAAAACCAAACATACATACATACATACCATGCATAGAATTGTAAAGGCCTAGGGGAAAGAGGGTCTCAATTCCCCCATGCCTGATGGCAGAGGTGGGTTTTAAGCAGCTTACGAAAGGCAAGGAGGGTGGGGGCAATTCTAATCTTTGGGGGGAGTGGGTTCCAGAGGGCCGGGGCCGCCACAGAGAAGGCTCTTCCCCTGGGTCCCGCCAAGCGACATTCTTTAGTTGAGGGGACCCGGAGAAGATCCAGTCTGTGGGACCTAACTGCTCGCTGGGATTCGTGCAGTAGAAGGCGGTCCCTGAGATAATCTGGTCCGGTGCCATGAAGGGCTTTATAGGTCATAACCAACACTTTGAATTGTGATCGGAAACTGATCGGCAACCAATGCAGACTGCGGAGTGTGGGAGTAACATGGGCATATTTAGAGAAGCCCATGATTGCTCTCGCAGCTGCATTCTGCACGATCTGAAGTTTCCGAACATTTTTCAAAGGTAGCCCCATGTAGAGAGCGTTACGGTAGTCAAGTCTCGAGGTGATGAGGGCATGAGCGACTGTGATCAGTGACTCCCGATCCAGATAGGGCCGCAACTGGTGCACAAGGCGAACCTGGGCAAACGCCCCCCTCGCCACAGCTGAATACAGCACCCTAAATCACAATTTGTTTAACCAAGGTTTATTCAGTTGGTTGGTTTTCTATAAGTCCTAGTGCTTCCAAAACCTGAATTTGTATAACAAACTAGGCTACAAACAAGTAACCCACACTGTGGCTTTCCTCAAAATTTTAACCCAGCCTTTCACTCCATGAACGGGTTCATACGTTACACATCTTTTAACTATGATTTGTTCAAGAGGGAATTATTGGCTGGATTTCATATCATACTAAGACATGAGCTATGGCACATGAACTACAGTGAAAGAGTTAATATCACATGTTAAGACCAAAATCAAGGAATCTTTTTATGGATTAGCGCCACTGTGCGAAGAGCGATATACATAAAATACATGCAAAAAACACAAGATTGGGTAAACATGGCGCTTACTGTCCTTTCTTGTGTTTTAGAAGGGTTAGAGAGTTAAGCCCTACAATTCTTCCATTTAAAATGAAAATGTTATGTTCCCACTGAGCAAATGGACACTTAAGAGACCTGGGGGTAGTAATCCCCAAAACTTCTGGGGTGAGATTCAGGGATTTTATTTATTTAGTTATTTAGTTATTTAATTATTTAGTTATTTATCAGATTTGTATGCCGCCCCTTTCCGTAGACTCGGGGCGGCTCACAACATAATAAAACAATTCATAACAAATGTAATAATTTACATTTTAAAATTTAAAGTAGTTAAGAAAACCCCATTTTTAAGCAGACATACCTACAAACATACCATACATAAATTACATAGGCCCGGGGGAGATATCTCAATTCCCCCATGCCTGACGACAAAGGTGGGTTTTGAGGAGCTTACGAAAGGCAAGGAGGGTAGGGCCAGTTCTAATCTCTGGGGGGAGCTGGTTCCAGAGAGTCGGGGCCGCCACAGGGAAGGCTCTTCCCCTGGGGCCCGCCAACCGACATTGTTTAGTTGACGGGACCCGGAGAAGACACACTCCGTGGGACCTAATCGGTCGCTGGGATTCGTGCAGCAGAAGGCGGTCTCGGAGATATTCTGGTCCGATGCCATGAAGGGCTTTACAGGTCATAACCAACACTTTGAATTGTGACCGGAAATTGATCGGCAACCAATGCAGACTGCGGAGTGTTGGTGTAACATGGGCATATTTGGGAAAGCCCATGATTGCTCTTGCAGCTGCATTCTGCACGATCTGAAGTTTCTGAACACTCTTCAAAGGTAGCCCCATGTAGAGAGCGTTACAGTAGTCGAGCCTCGAGGTGATGAGGGCATGAGTGACTGTGAGCAGTGACTCCCGGTCCAAACAGGGCCCGATTTTATGTTCCCTGGTGAGATCTGGTTGTGTTTCCATGCTCTTCCAACTTTTTCAGGTACACGGTCATTTCTTAAAGACATACTGCTGATACTTTTATTCTGTTAACGTTCTTGGCAACGTAGCGGAAATTGGTCTTAGAACATTTTTACCGTATCAGCTTTAGAAAATGTCTGTTTCCAAGATAACGCACTTCAGATCTTCCAATGGTTATTTCAGTATTGTACTTCAAACCAGGGGTTCTCAACTTGTGATTCATGGACCCTTGCCCAGGGGGTGGGGGCACGATGCCGTCATGGGGGTCCACGAAAGATTGAAGAAATGTCATGACTTAAATCTTGAAGAAATGTCATGACTTAAATCTTAAAGAAATGTCATGTCTTAAATCTTGAATTAAGTCACGGGGATCTGTGGCTACACGAGGTATTTAAAGGGGATCCTTGGTGAAGAATCACTGCTTTAGGCTTAAACAGTAGAGGTTTTTTGCTGCTCACTGTATGCCACTAGTGCAGTTTACAACATACTAAAGCTAAAATTAAACTACAGTATGGTTTAACATACTATGCGAACTCAGCCACTGTAGCATGTTGTAAGGCAAGTGCAAAAAAAAAACCATAGCACTTGTAACCATAGTTCCCTCTAAGCTGAGCAGTGAGCAATCGCTCACTTAAAAATCATCATCAACTCAGAGTTTTCCAAACCTGCCCAGAAGCCGAGAGGGAAAGAGTGAGAGGGAAGGAGAGAGAGAGGAAGAGAGGAAGAGAGAGAAACAGATAGAAAAAAGAGAGGAAGGAAAAGAGAAAGAAAAAGAATGGGAGTAAGGAAGAGAGAAAGAAAATCAAAATCTAGTTTGAAACATAAAGAGCTGATAGATAAATTAGTGAAGATTGGACTTAATCCCTGGATAGTTCAGTGGATTTCAAGCTGGCTGAAGCGTAGACATCAGAGAGTTATTGTTAATGGCGAGTATTCTGAGCAGAGACAGGTTACAAGCGGTGTGCCACAAGGGTCTGTTCTGGGTCCTATTCTTTTTAATATGTTTGTGAGTGACATAGGGGAAGGTTTGGTAGGGAAGGTTTGCCTGTTTGCCGAGGACTCTAAAGTGTGCAATAGGGTTGATATTCCTGGAGGGGTCTGTAATATGGTAAATGATTTAGCGTTACTAGATAAATGGTCAAAGCAATGGAAACTGCAGTTTAATGTTTCCAAATGTAAAATAATGCACTTGAGGAAAAGGAATCCTCAATCTGAGTATTGCATTGGCAGTTCTGTGTTAGCAAAAACTTCAGAAGAGAAGGATTTAGGGGTAGAGATTTCTGACAGTCTCAAAATGGGTGAGCAGTGTGGTCGGGCGGTAGGAAAGGCAAGTAGGATGCTTGGCTGCATAGCTAGAGGTATAACAAGCAGGAAGAGGGAGATTGTGATCCCCTTATATAGAGCGCTGGTGAGACCACATTTGGAGTACTGTGTCCAGTTCTGGAGACCTCACCTACAAAAAGATATTGACAAAATTGAACGGGTCCAAAGACGGGCTACAAGAATGGTGGAAGGTCTTAAGCATAAAACGTATCAGGAAAGACTTAATGAACTCAATCTGTACAGTCTGGAGGACAGAAGGGAAAGGGGGGACATGATCGAAACATTTAAATATGTTAAAGGGTTAAATAGGGTTCAGGATGGAAGTGTTTTTAACAGGAAAGTGAACACAAGAACAAGGGGACACAATCTGAAGTTAGTTGGGGGAAAGATCAAAAGCAACATGAGAAAATATTATTTTACTGAAAAAGTAGTAGATCCTTGGAACAAACTTCCAGCAGACGTGGTTGGTAAATCCACAGTAACCGAATTTAAACATGCCTGGGATAAACATACTGTACTGTACAGTATATCCATTGTAAGATAAAATACAGGAAATAGTATAAGGGCAGACTAGATGGACCATGAGGTCTTTTTCTGCCGTCAGTCTTCTATGTTTCTATGTTTCTAAACTAGCTCAACTATTTAAGTGGCATTTTGATATTGATAGAGTTGCCCTATTATGAGCTCACTGTTATAGACACACAGTACAGTATTTTATTTTGAAATTCTCTGAGGCAAAACAGGGTGGGTTTTTTATTTATTTATTTGTTTGTTTGTTTGTTATTTCTGTGCCGCCCACTGCCGCTCAGACACTATACTTTTCCGCGCCCCCCCCCCCCCCAAAATTAGAGGGAACACTGCTTGTAACCGATTAATTAATCTGTGATTAAACAATCCATAGCTAAATGTTAACATGCAAACTGGATGAGCGTGTTAAGAGTATGGTTTGAGCTTTTGGGGGACATTATGCTAACTGAAGTTTGAAAATGTTGCCTATTTTCAACTTGTTTGCTGACATATATGTCATGGTAAGTTTGTAGATATTTGAAACCATGGATCTGCCTAGTCTGCCAATATAGTTTATTTGAATTTGTTCTAGCACGTTGCATGTTGATCTGACCATTTAGGTTTTAAAATCGCAGCTTAATGTTCTGAGTAAGACAAACCCATGGTTAATTACAGGTAGTCCTTGACTTATAACCACAATTGAGCCCCAAATTTATGTTTGCTAAGCGAAGCGGTTAAGTGAGATTTTCTTGCCAGGGGTTATTAAGTGAATCACTGTAATTGATAAGTTAGTAAACTGGTTGTTAGGTGAATCTGCTTTCCCATTGACTTTACTTGTGAGCAGGTCACAAAAAAATATGAAACCATTTTCAAAACATCTGAATTTTGGATTTTTGTGACCATGGGGATGCTGTAATGGTCACAATCACAATGATCAGATCCTGGACACAAATTGTTTCAACTCCTACCCTCAAAACGTCGCTACAGAGCACTGCACACCAAGACAACTAGACACAAGAACAGTTTTTCCCCCGAACGCCATCACTCTGCTAAACAAATAATTCCCTCAACACTGTCAGACTTTTTACTAAGTCTGCACTTCTATTCTACTAGTTTTTCTTATCATTCCTATCACCCATTTCCTCCCATGTTGACTGTATGACTGTAACTTGTTGCGTATATCCTAAGATTTTTATTAATATTGCTTCTTCATTGCTTATTTGACCCCTATGACAATCGTTAAGTGTTGTACCACGCGATTCTTGACAAATGTATATTTTATTTTATGTACGCTGAGAGCATATGCACCAAGACAAATTCCTTGTGTGTCCAATCACACTTGGCCAATGAAAATTCTATTCTATTCTATTCTAAAAAAAAGGCCATTAGTGACTTTTTTCAAGTGCAGTTGTAACTTTGAACAATCACTAAACGAATGGCTATATTGAGCAAACCATGGCCTAACAGGCTACATTTTAGCATGCTACTTAAATCCATGTCCTCAGTGCTGCCACCACTTAAAACCAGAGAACGCACATGTCCAACTTTTCTTCCAGAAAGTGCTAGTTTAATGTATGACTTTTGCCAGACCCATCCTCGAATACAGCTCATCTGTTTGGAACCCATATCGCATCTCAGACATTAACACCCTTAAAAATGTCCAAAGATCCTTCACCAGAAGAGCCCTTCACTCCTCCACTCGAAACAGAAGACCCTACGAGACTAGACTTTCAATCCTGGGCCTAGAAAGTTTAGAACTAAGACGCCTTAAACAGGATCTAAGTATTGCCCACAAGATCATATACTGCAACGTCCTGCCTGTCGGCAACTACTTCAGCTTCAACCACAACAACACGAGCACACAACAGATTTAAACTTAATATTAACCGCTCCAAACTTGACTGTAAAAAATATGACTTCAGTAACCGAGTTGTCGAAGCGTGGAACTCATTACTGGATTCCATAGTGTCATCCCCAAACCCCCAACACTTTACCCTTAGATTATCTACGGTTGACCTATCCAGATTCCTAAGAGGTCACTAAGGGGCGAGTACAAGTGCACTAGAGTGCCTTCCGTCCCCTGTCCTATTGCTCTCCTATATCTCCTATGCCTTTCTTCTATTCCTATATCTCTTCTTCTATTCTTTCATTGATATGTTCTATTACTATACTTTCTCCTCTATTATTGCTCTCCTATATCTCCTATACCTTTCTTCTATTCCTATATCTCTTCTTCTATTCTTTCATTGATATGTTCTATTACTATACCTTCTTTTCTATTATTTCTTAGATATATTTTACTATGAGTATCTCCTCTATAACATTCATCATGTATTTTACTATGTGTATATAGATATGTACCCACTAAAACCCTCATTGTGTATTGGATAAAATAAATAAATAAAAATAAATAAACCTGGGTCGGTCACCGGGACCAGAAAGATTTTGTCTTTGGAGCTTTCGGACATTTATTTATTTATTTATTATTTAGATTTGTATGCCGCCCCTCTCCGCAGACTCGGGGCGGCTCACAGCAGGATACAACAATTCATGACAAATCTAAATATTATTTAAAATATTTAAAAAACCCCATTTACTAAGCAAACATACACACAAACATACCATGCATATATTGTACATGCCCAGGGGAGGTGATTCAGTTCCCCCATGCCTGACGACAAAGAATAGAATAGAATAGAATAGAATTTTTATTGGCCAAGTGTGATTGGACACACAAGGAATTTGTCTTGGTGCATATGCTCTCAACGTACATAAAATAAAATATACATTTGTCAAGAATCATGTGGTACAACACTTAATGATTGTCATAGGGGTCAAATAAGCAATGAAGAAGCAATATTAATAAAAATCTTAGGATATACGCAACAAGTTACAGTCATACAGTCAACATGGGAGGAAATGGGTGATAGGAATGATGAGAAAAACTAGTAGAATAGAAGTGAAGATTTAGTAGAAAGTCTGACAGTGTTGAGGGAATTATTTGTTTAGTAGAGTGATGGTGTTCGGGAAAAAACTGTTCTTGTGTCTAGTTGTCTTGGTGTGCAGTGCTCTGTAGCGACGTTTTGAGGGTAGAAGCTGAAACAATTTGTGTCCAGGATGTGAGGGGTCAGTAAATATTTTACCCGCCCTCTTTTTGACTTGTGCAGTATACAGGTCCTCAATGGAAGGCAGATTGGCAGCAATTGTTTTTTCTGCAGTTCTGATTCTCCTCTGAAGTCTGTGTCGGTCTTGTTGGGTTGCAGCACCAAACCAGACAGTTATAGAGGTGCAGATGACAGACTCAATGATTCCTCTGTAGAACTGAATCAGCAGCTCCTTGGGCAGTTTGAGCTTCCTGAGCTGGCGCAGAAGGAACATTCTTTGTTGTGCTTTTTTGATGATGTTTTTGATGTTAGGTGACCATTTTAGGTCTTGAGATATGATAGAACCTAGAAATTTGAAGGTCTCTACTGTTGATACTGTGTTGTCTAGTATTGTGAGAGGTGGAAGGGTGGAAGGGTTTCTCTTAAAGTCTACCACCATTTCTACGGTTTTGAGTGTGCTCAGTTCTAGATTGTTCTGGTCACACCACAAGGAGAGTTGTTCAACTTCCCGTCTGTATGCGGATTCATCGTTGTCTCGAATGAGTCCGATCACGGTTGTATCATCTGCAAACTTCAGTAGTTTAACAGGTGGGTTTTAAGGAGTTTACGAAAGGCAGGGAGAGTAGGGGCAGTTCTAATCTCTGGGGGGGGAGTTGGTTCCAGAGAGTCGGGGCCGCCACAGAGAAGGCTCTTCCCCTGGGGCCCGCCAACCGGCATGTGCTGGAGCATCAGGGAATTTTCCTTCTAGCCACTGGTAATTCTTAGTAAGACAATCCAAATGGTTATATCTTATTTCTACTGCAGGGTTATTAAATAGCTTTAATAGCCACAGTCCTTTCCAGATAATGACAGAAACCATTCTTCGGAGGGCTGCAGGGTATTCCCTTAGAGAAGGGTCATGCCAGAAGCGAAACTGGCTGGAGTCACTTCTCCTCCCACCCACCCCCTTTTTTTCCTTTTTCCTCCCATCCCCTTTTCTTGCTCTCGGCACAAGTAGCAGCTCCCAGCTCAGAGGATTAACAGGAAATCTGCTCCCTCGCAGCAGCGCAGTTTTCCCTATCAGGCTTTCGCAGATGTTTGTCTCGGGAAAGCCTGGGAAATGTAGCTATGCGAAGAATTCGTGAGTGTCGTCGTTGTTGGGGGTGGTCTAAAAGAAAATGGCAGTGGAAATAGCGAAGTGTGTGTTTGTTTGTGTGTGTGTGCGTAATCGCCCCGTTTCTCCCCAGAGCGACGAGCTGTCATTGAAACATCAAAGCCGCATCAGATGCAGAGGAGGGAAACAAAATTATCTTATCAGCTCTGTTGAAAGACTAGCTTCTTTCTTTCCTTCTTTCTCTGCTGGTCTTTATTGGCCTTGTTTAAGTTTAAGTTTAATCAGATTTGTATGCCGCCCCTCTCCGCAGACTCGGGGCGGCTCACAGCAATAACAATACAATGTAAAACAAATCTAATATTTAAGTTAATTTAAAAAAAACCACCACAAATTAAAACCAATCATACATACTAGCGTACCATGCATAAATTTTATAAGCCTAGGGGGAGGGAACATGTCAATTCCCCCATGCCTGACGACAGAGGTGGGTTTTAAGGAGCTTACGAAAGGCTAGGAGGGTGGGGGCAACTCTGATATCTGGGGGGAGTTGGTTCCAAAGGGTCGGGGTCGCCACAGAGAAGGCTCTTCCCCTGGGTCCCGCCAGACGACATTGTTTAGTTGACGGGACCCGGAGAAGGCCAACTCTGTGGGACCTAACTGGTCGCTGGGATTCGTGTACTGTAATAAGACGGAGTGGCTGTGGGTTCTGCCTCCCAAGGACAATTTTATCTGTCCGTTAAATAACCCTGGGGAGGGGGGGATTATTGACCCCCTCAGAGAGGGTCTGCAACTTGGGCGTCCTCCTCGATCCACAGCTCACGTTAGAGAAACATCTTTCAGCTGTGGCGAGGGGGGCGTTTGCCCAGGTTCGCCTGGTGCACCGGTTGCGGCCCTATCTGGACCGGGACTCACTGCTCACAGTCACTCATGCCCTCATCACCTCGAGGTTTGACTACTGTAACGCTCTCTACATGGGGCTACCTTTGAAAAGTGTTCGGAAACTTCAGATCGTGCCGAATGCAGCTGCGAGAGCAGTCATGGGCTTACCTAGGTATGCCCATGTTACACCAACACTCCGCAGTCTGCATTGGTTGCCGATCAATTTCCGGTCACAATTCAAAGTGTTAGTTATGACCTATAAAGCCCTTCATGGCACCGGACCAGAATATCTCCGGGACCACCTTCTGCCGCACGAATCCCAGCGGCCAGTTAGGTCCCACAGAGTTGGCCTTCTCCGGGTCCTGTCGACTAAACAATGTCGTTTGGCGGGACCCAGGAGAAGAGCCTTCTCTGTGGCGGCCCCGACCCTCTGGAACCAGCTCCCCCCGGATATCAGAGTTGCCCCCACCCTCCTTGCCTTTCGCAAGCTCCTTAAAACCCACCTCTGTCGTCAGGCATGGGGGAATTAAATTTTTCCCTTCCCCCTAGGCTTATAGAATTTATACATGGTATGCTTGTATGTATGATTGTTTTTTTAAATTGGGGTTTTTAAGATTATTTTTAATATTATATTTGTTTACATTGTCTTTTTTATTGTAGTTAGCTGCCCCGAGGCTTCAGAGAGGGGCGGCATACAAATCTAATAAATAAATAAATGAATGAATGAATGAATGAATGAATGAATGAATGAATGAAATATTCTTTTTCTTCTTCCTCCTCATCCTTCTCTGTTCCCCCTCCCTTTGGTGCCCTGACTGTGTTTAGCTTTGTGAGGTTCCCAGAGAGTTTGTGCCTGAATTGATTGATTGATTATGTGCCATCCAATTGCCACTTAGCAATCTCGTAGCTCTTCGGGCCAGGATGTTCTCTCCATAAACTGGTTCTTCGGGTCTTCCTAACGGTGTACCCATCACTGCTGTAATTGAGTCCATCCATCTTCCGGCTCGATTGTCCTCTTCATCCCTTTTCTCTTTCCTTCTACTTTTTTCCTGCCTTAGAGCCTTTTATTAAAAGAGCCTTTTTGCTTAAATGTTTCTGAAGTACAGTGTTCCCTCGCTTTCCGTGGGGGATGCGTTCCGAGGCCACCCGCGAAAGTTGAATTTCCGCGAAGTAGAGATGCGGAAGTAAGTATCCCAAGCCTTCCCTTAACACTTTAAACCCCTAAATTGCAATTTTCCATTCCCTTAGCAACCATTCAGATTATTACTCACCATGTTTATTTATTAAAGTTTATTAAAAAAAATATTTATTAAAGGTGGATGACAGTTTGGCGATGACATATGACGTCATCGGGTGGGAAAAACCGTGGTACAGTATAGGGAAAAAACCCACAAAGAATTTTTTAATTAATATTTTTGAAAAACCGTGCTATAGATTTTCCGCGATGTTCGAACCCGCGAAAATTGAGGGAACACTGTACAGGTAAAAATCCTTTTCATACAACCACAATTGAACCCAAAATTTCTCTAAAGTGACACAGTTGTTAAGGGAATTTTGCCCCCATTTTACCAACCGTTTGGCACAGTTTTTAAGCGAATCAATCCAGTTGTTAAGTTAGCAACATGGTCGTTGAGTGAATCTGGCTTCCCCTCTGATTTTGTCAGATAGTCACAAAAGTTGTTAATGATCTGAATTTGTGATCACATGACTATGCGGATGCTACAAAGGTTAAGTGTGAAAAATGGTCATAAGTTACTTTTTTCCGTGCTGTTGTAACTTTGAGCAGTCACTGAACAAATTGTTGTAACTAGTATCCTACAACCTGTAGGAAAATGTGAGCCTGGTTATTTTTTTTTCGTTAAGTGAGAAATCTGAGTTAATTTGATGGAAGATCCAGTTTTTCGTTTTTTTGGTTTTTCCAGAACCTTTTCCCAACACAAATGGCTTGAAAAAGAAGGATAAAAATGTTTTTAATAAAAGCTTGTTAACATTCTTTAAAGCATTTCTGTATTTTAAAGAAAACTTAGTGCCTTCCTGCATGAATTCTGACTGCAATTCCCAGCATTTATTATTATTATTATTATTATTATTATTATTAATTAGATTTGTATGCCACCCCTCTCCGTAGACTCAGGGCGGCAGCGGGAAGATTCCCAGTTATATAGATAGTCCTCAAATTACAACACTGCATTTAGTGACCATATGAAGTTACAAACGGCGCTGAAAAAAGTGACCCATGACCATTTTTCACACCTAACGACCTTTGTAGCTTCGCCATGGTCACGTGACCAAAATCCAGCTATTTGGCAACTAACTCATATTTATATGAGTGTGCCAGGGTCATGTGATCCCCTTTTGTAATTTGACAAGCAAAGTCAATAGGGAAGCTTAACAACCAGGTTACTAATTTAAGGATGGCAGTGATTTGTTTAACACGAGTGACAAGAAAGATTATAAAATGGGACAAAGCTCACTTAACAACAGCAACAGAGATTTTGGGCTCAATTATGGTCTTAATTTGAGGACTAGCTTGAAGAAATCCAAATGTCTTGGTTTGCATCTACACTAAACAACCCATGAGATTGTTTAGCTGCTCTCACTAGAATGGAAATAATAATAATAATAATAATAATAATAATAATAATAATAATAATAATTCTGCGGAATCTGCGGAGAGGGGCGGCATACAAATCTGATTAATAAATTAATAAATAATAATAATTATTATTTATTAAATTTGTATGCTGCCCCTCTCCGAAGACTCAGAATTGATTACACATTGGCAATTTCATATTATAATGTCTGTGTCCTTTGTTAGGATTTACAGCAAATGTTTCTCCACTGTGGCAGTTTTAAGATATGAGGACTTCAACTCCCAGAATTCCCCATGTTGCACACTTTAAGGTGTGTGGACTTCAACTCCCAGAATGCCTTAGCACTCTGACTAGGGAACTCTGGGAATTGAAGTCTGCACACCTTGACTTTGCCATGATTGAGAAACGCTGATTTGCAGGATAAAACGGTATTGGTAATATGTGGTTCAGCATGTTGTGGGAACCCATCCTTCGCCCTGATGTGTTGCATGCTCAATCCTGTGACTCTAGAATATGTTTTTCCTGTGTCGTGTGAAAGTTTTGTTATCTTGCTCTGGGTTCCAGTTCGGAGGTTGAAATTTTCAACCTTCTCCGGGTCCCGTCGACTAAACAATGTCGTCTGGCGGGACCCAGGGGAAGAGCCTTCTCTGTGGCGGCTCCGACCCTCTGGAATCAACTCCCCCCAGAGATTAGGATTGCCCCCACCCTCCTTGCCTTTCGTAAACTCCTTAAAACCCATCTCTGTTGTCAAGCTTGGGGGAACTGAGACATCCCCCCCTTGCCTATGTAGTTTTGTGGATGATATGACTGTGTGTATGTATTTTATCTATTGGGTTTTTTGTTTCTTTTTAGACTTTGTAATGTAAAACTGTTATTTTATATTTTAATTATTAGATTTGTTACCATGTATTGTTTTTATCACTGTTGTGAGCCGCCCCGAGTCTACGGAGAGGGGCGGCATACAAATCTAATTATTAATAATAATAATAATAATAACAACAACAACAACAACCACCTGGGAATCTTTGAACAGGAAGACAAGAAAATAAGACAGTTGGGATGAAGTCTATTAAGAATGAGTGAATTTAGTTGAGTTTATTGATTGTCCTCAACTTACAAGAGTACATTTAATGACCATTGAATTGCAACTGGAAAAAAAGTGACTTATGACCATTCGTCACACTTAACGACCGTTGCAGCTTCTCCATGGCCACATGATCAAAATTCAGGTGCTTACAACGGTCGCAGTGTCCTGGGGCCACGTGACTCACTTTTGCGACCTTCTGACAGGCAAAGTCAATGAGGAAGCCAGATTCATTTAACAATCATGTGACTCACTTAACAACTGGAGCAATTTACTTAACAACGGTGGCAAGGAAAGTCGTAAACTGGGGCAAAACCTTCCGAGGTGGGTGAAATGAGGACCTGGATTGTGGGGGCAATATGCTGGCTTTGTTAAAAAGTGCTATTGCTAACATATTGTAAGCCGCCCTGAGTCTAAGGAGAAGGGCGGCATTAAAAAAATCGAATAAATAAATAAATATAATAAATAAAACTCCACTTAACAAATGTTTCACTTAGCGACGTCAATTTTGGGCTCGGTTTTGATTGCAAGTTGAGGACTCCCTATATCAAAGAATTTATATATGGATATATTTAAGGAACATTACCCTTTAGTTATATATGGCTTTGAGAAAAGGGAGTGTAGAGATATTGGTGTATAATTTTTAATGTATTTTGCATCTGTTTCTACTTTGTGTATCAATGTTATATTGGCTTCTTGCCATGGTTGCGGACATACACCATTTTTTAACATATTATTGTAAATTTCTAGTAATAATTCTCCTGTTATGTGTAATATTTATAGTATTCAATTGGGAACCCGTCTGGACCTGGTGTTTTATTATTATTCTGTTTCATGATTATTTTTTCTAGTTCTTCTTTAGTTATTTCTTTGTTCAACATTTCTTTATCTTCTTTACTTATAGATTTAATTTTACATGTTTCCAGATATGTTAATATATCTTCTTCTTTAATGTTATCTTTACTGTATAATTCTTTATAATATTCTAGTGCTACCTCTTTCTCTCTCTTTTAAAAATATTTTTTCCTCCTGCATGTATAGCAGGCTTCTGGGTGAAGCGTATTTTACAGAAGGCCAGCATGTTTTAGTGAGATTTTTTTTTTTAAAATTAGGTCAACTAACCTAGTAAAGATTTGTTTTAAATTTAATTTAAGTGGGTCAAGAGCCACAGGCTAAGCTAGGATCTCCCAACACTGGGGGAAAAAAACCCAGCTCTGTTTTCTATCTGCCATTTGGTAATATAGATTTCCTGTGTCTTCCCAGCCTGTACGTAGATGAGTAGAACCAGAGTTCCTTCCAGCAAAAGCCCTCAAAGTAAAGCAAAATATTAATATTGATCCTAGATGTTTTCTTTCTCATGGGGGGACATACATCAACAAGAGCAAAGTCCTTCACCTAGGTAAAAAAAAACCTGGACACACATACAGCCTGGGAGAAACCCCTCTTAGCAGTAGCGACGGCGAAAGAGATCTCGGAGTCTTGGTGGATAATTAACTAAACATGAGCCAATACAATCCTAAGCTGCATCAACAGGGGGATACACTCCAAGACCAGGGAAGTCTTAATACCACTCTACTACGCCCTGGTCAGACCACACCTGGAGTACTGTGTTCAGTTCTGGTCACCACACTTCAAAAAAGACATAGAAACTCTGGAGAAGGTGCAGAAAAGAGCAACCAAAGTGATCAGGGGACTAGAAACCAAGACTTACGAAGCGAGACTGCGGGAACTGGGCATGGATAGCCTAGAGAAAAGGAGGGCCAGAGCGGACATGATAGTAGTCTACAGGTATACGAGGGGTTGCCACAGAGAGGAGGGGATCACTTTATTCTCCAGGGCACCGAGAGGGCCGGACAAGGAACAACGGCTGGAAGCTGACCAAGGAGAGATTCAACCTGGAAATAAGGAAGAACTTCCTGATGGTCAGAACGATCAACCAGTGGGAACAACCTACCAGCGGACGTTGTGAACTCCAGTACTCTGGACATTTTAAAGAGGAAATTGGACTGCCATTTGGCTGGGATGCTATAGGGTTCCTGCTTAGGCAGGGGGTTGGACCTGATGACCCACATGGTCCCTTCCAACTCTAACAATAAATAAAAATAAAATAAATAAAAATAAATACAGTCCTCAACTTACAGCAGTTCACTTAGCGACTGTTCAAACGTACAATGATGCTGAAGGAAAAAAATGGACTATTTTTCACGCTTGCGACCGTTGCAGCATGGCCCCGTGATTTACATTCAGATGCTTGACCACTGACTCACGATTATGACGGTTGCAGCATCCCAAAATCATGTGATCAGGATGAGCCACGTCACTGGGGAAACCAGATTCGCTTAGCCACCACGTTGCTAATTGAACGGGGATTCACTTAACAAACGTGGCAGGGACAGTTGCAAAATGGGGCAAAACTCACTTCACAAAATTCTCACTTAGCAACAGAAATTTGTTGCTCCGTTGCGGTCGCAAGTTGAGGATTGAGGTGAAAGGGAAAGAGTGAAGAATGAAAAAAAAAAGGCAGTTTCACTGAATTTCTACTGATACGAATGGGGAAACCGCGAGTTCTTCGGCTTTTGCTGGTGACATTTGCATGTTCTGCAAATTAGTCACCTCCGGATGCGATGCGCAGCCCACAAATCTAATTAATTAATTAATTAGTCCCTTAATTAGGCCATCCTGTAAAGTCCTCATGTGGTTTATTCGTTTTTACATCTTGTTAGAATCTTGGCTTCTCCTTTGACTTTGCCTGTCAGAAGGTCGCTAAAAGAGATCACGTCACCCCAGGACATTGCACCGGACCAGATTATCTCAGGGACCGCCTTCTGCTGCACGAATCCCAGCGACCAGTCTTCTCCGGATTCCGCCAACTAAACAATGTCGCTTGGCGGGACCCAAGGGAAGAGCCTTCTCTGTGGCGGCCCCGGCCCTCTGGAACCAACTCCCCCCAGAGATTAGAATTGCCCCCACCCTCCTCGCCTTTCGTAAGCTCCTTAAAACCCATCTCTGTTGTCAGGCATGGGGGAACTGAGATACTCTTTCCCCCTAGGCCTTTACAATTTTATGCATGGTCTGTCTGTATGTATGTTTGGTTTTATAATAAGGGCTTTTAACTGTTTTAGTATTGGATTATTATTATATGCTGTTTTATTGCTGTTCTTAGCCGCCCCGAATCTGCGGAGAGGGGCGGCATACAAATCCAATAAATAAAATAAATAAATAGCGACCGTCGTAAATATGAGCCAGTCTGTCAAGCGGATGAATTTTGATCACGTGATCGCTGGGATGGTGCAAGGGTTGTACGAAAAAAATGGTCGCTTTTCTTTCCATTGCAACTTTGAGCTGTCATTATATGAACTGTTATAAAGTGAGGACTACCTATAGTAGTAGTCCTCGGAGAGGGGCAGCATACAAATCTAATTAATAAATAATAAATAAATAAATAGTAACGGGGGTCACCCTTTTGGACCTCAGGGACCACTAAATTCTTAATTATTAATCCCGTGGATCACTAATATGATCTGCTTAATGACTGGGTGGGCATGGCTAGGTGGTCATGTGACTGGGTGGGCGTGGCCAACTCAATGTCACTCGCATCAAAGGGCGCCTCACCGGCCTCTACTCACTCCTCCCCTCTTGCCTGCCCACCTGGGCTCCTTAGGGCCTCCAAAGAAAGCAGTTTATTTATTTATTTATTTATTCATTCATTTATTAAATTTTTATGCCGCCCCTCTCGGCGGCTCACAACAGCAACAGAAAACAATATATAATACAAATTCAATAATTAGAAAGCTAAAAACCCATAATTTTAAAAAAACATGCACACAAACATACCATACATAAACAGTATAGGCCTGGGGAAGATATTTCAGTTCCCCCATGCCTGACGGCAGAGGTGGGTTTTTAGGAGTTTGCGGAAGGCAAGGAGGGTGGGGGCAGTTCTAATCTCAGGGGGGAGCTGGTTCCAGAGGGTCGGGGCCGCCACAGAGAAGGCTCTTCCCCTGGGGCCCGCCAAACGATATTGTTTAGTCGACGGGACCCGGAGAAGGCCGACTCTGTGGGACCTAATCGGTCGCTGGGATTCGTGCGGCAGAAGGCGGTCCCGGAGATATTGTTGGCGCTAAGCAGCCGCCATGAGAAAGAATTGGCAAAACAGCCCAGTTCAAATGGGATCTGATTGAGAAGGGGGCTCAACAGAACCACCTCACTGAGGACTACGAGCATAGGTTTTCCAAGCATAGGGAAGACCTGCGGGAATGCAAGGCCAGGGACCGACGCCTGGAGGCTCAGTGGGCTGAGATGGTCAATCAATTCCAGGTCATGACGCAGTCCCAATGGAACGAGTTCCTTCCAGCCTCCGCCCAAAGCCCCCTACCAGGAGGCTGAAGCAGACCCCAAGTCGGACCTGCATAAAAAGACCCCAAAGGGGAAGACACAAGCGTCCGATGCACATATCCAGTCGAGGGGCTGTCGTTTGAGGACCCTTGATTTAGTGCAACGTAAAAGGAATGCAAATAGTTTTTCTTTGGACCACCAAAATTTTCTCGCAGACCAACAGTGGTCCATGGACCACCAGTATTATTATTATTATTATTATTATTATTATTATTATTATTATTATCATCATCATCATCATCATTATTATCATTATCATTATTATTTATTAGATTTGTATGCCGCCCCTCTCTGAAGAGGTGACTGTAGGTGACTGCTGACCTATACCACAAATTATAATCTCAAGCCACGCTTGCCCTGCCTTTCAGGACAGGGGGGAAAAGAGACAGCTGGAGCTTCTTCTGCCTTTTGGGGGGTGGGGGTGAGGGGATTCCTGTATTGTGTATATGGGGGAGGGGAAAATCATTTCTCTTTCCTGTCTCCCCACCCCCACCCCCTTTCCAGCTGGTCTTCTGCAATTGTCACCCCTGAACGTTCCTGGGGGACCCCCTTGTCCTTCTGCTCCTTCTTTTCATCCGGCAGCCCCTCCTGCTCCCTTGGGCCCACCGGTCCCTTCTCTGGTTGCTTCTCTCCAGCTGGCCTGGCATTTCTCTCTCTCTCTCTCTCTCTCTCTCTCTCTCTCTCTCTCTCTCTCTCTCTCTCTCTCTCTCCTCTCTCTTTTTTTTCCCTCTCTCTCTCTCTCTCTTTCTCTCTCTCTTTCTCTCTCTCTCTCTCTCTCTCTTTCTCTCTCTCTTTCTCTCTCTCTCTCTCTCTTTCTCTCTCTCTTTCTCTCTCTCTCTCTCTCTCTCTCTTTCTCTCTCTCTGTCTCTCTGCCTCTCTCTCTCTGTTTCTCTCTCTGTCTCTCTGTCTCTCTCTCTGTCTCTCTCTCTCTGTTTCTCTGTCTCTCTCTGTCTCTCTCCCTCTCTCTCTCTCTCTCTCCATCCATCCATCCACCCACCCATATCCGGTATGTGCATCTACCGTATCCATACTCTTGTGAGCGCGCCCTACAATTTGGTAGTGTTTGGACACTGCTGGGAGGGTTAAATCATTTGGCTTGAAAAGGTTTTCTGTTTTGTGTTTATTTTTCCCCACAGTGAAATCAGAATAAAAATCCCTTCATATGCTACACGTAGATACAGTATGTCCAGCCTAGTGATGGCTAAACCTTTTCCGAGCCGAGTGCCCAAAGCGCCTGAACTCCCAAAATGCAATGCGACCTCAGCCCTGAGCATGCACATGCACCCATCCTATACATATGCATTTGCATATAACCCGGTGCGCCCCCTGCCCTTCCGCACATGTGCAGCTGAGACCAGGCTAGTTGGCCATGGAGCTGAATTGGGTGGCGCCTGTGGCTTGCGTGCCTTAGGATCTCCATCACAATTCTAGCCTATAAAAAAGAGACAGTTGTCGTCTACTACTTGAGGGGCTGCAACAAAGAAGAGTGGATCAATTTGTCCTACAAACCACCGGAAGGCAGGAAAAGGAGTAGAAGCAGTCCTTGATTTACAACAATTCATTCAGTGTCTCTTTGAAATGACCATGCCACTGGGGAAAAAAAAAGTGACTTATGGTCATTCTGCACACTTACGACCGCTGCCTACTCCCGTGGTCACGTGATCAAAATTCAGGCATCCGATTCTGTTCTGTCGGGCTCTCGGGTAGACTCCTCCCAAAAAATTCACAGGTACAAATTTCAGACACACACACGTTTGAAAATTCAAAACAATGTTCTTTATAATGAAAATTCACTTAAACCAAGCCCTCTTTTGGTATAGCAAAGAGCACTCGTCTCCAAACAAACTGGTAATTTATACAAGTCCCTTATCAGTCCTGTGATACTTCGCTTGCACAGTCCTTCTTCTTTCACAAAGTGACACACACTTTGCCCTGGTTTAGTTTCAAAGCGGGGAAAAATCAGCACACAAAAGGTCAAAGTCAGTAAAGCAGACACGAAACACAAGGAACAGATAATCCTCCACAATGGCCAAACCCACAGGCTGCTATTTATAGCAGCCTCACTAATTACCATAGCCCCACCCAACCACAGGTGGCCTCATTTTTGTTGATAATAATCTCTCAGTTGCTGTTGCCTATGCATCACTCTCCGCATGCGTGGCTGTATCATTAACTCTTGTTCCGAATCCAAGGAGGAGCTAGATAATTGATCTCCTTCTGAGCTGTCTGCCACACTCTCCTCCTCCCTGTCACTCATGTCTTCTTGGTCAGAGGAGCCTTCATCATCAGATTCCACCAGGGGCAAAACAGGCCTGCAGCATGTGGATGTCTCCCCCACATCCACAGTCCTTGGGGCAGGAGCTGGGCCAGAGCTAACCACAACAGACTCACATTTATGACAATTGCAGTCATTTTGGTCCTATGATCCCCTTTTTTATGAAGCAAAATCCTTCTGCCGCACGAATCCCAGTGCCTTCTCCAGGTCCCGTCAACTAAACAATGTCGTTTGGCGGGTCCTGGGAGAAGAGCCTTCTCTGTGGGGGCCCCAGCCCTCTGGAATCAACTCCCCCCAGAGATTCGCACTGCCCCCCACCCTCCTTGCCTTTCCTAAGAACTTGAAAACTCACCTATGTCGGCAGGCTTGGGGTCACTAGACCCCAATCTCTGCCCAGTAAATGTATTGGATGTGACAGTATGTACGTGATTGTTCGTTTTTAAATGACTAATTTTAAGACAATTTAAAAAGTAATTATTCTATTAATTGGCCTATAAATTTTTCATATTTTATCTTTTTGTTTGTTGTGAGCCGCCCCGAGTCCACGGAGAGGGGCGGCATATAAGTCCAATTTTATTTTTTTATTTATTTAATTTATTTATTCATTTGTCCAATACACAATACATATGGAAGAGAATAGACATGAAGTAATATATACAGTGTTCCCTCGATTTTTGCGGGTTCAAACTTTGCGAATAGCCTATACCACGGTTTTTAAAAAAATATTAATTAAAAAATACTTCGTGATTTTTTTCCTATACCACGGTTTTCCCCTCCCGATGATGTCATACGTCATCGCCAAGCTAATAATTTTTGTAAATAAATAACAAAAAAAAATTATTGTTAATAAATAATTATGTTTATAAATATCAGGATGTTTATAAATATCACTGTGTTTTATTCAATGGTGAGTACCAGTAATAATGGTGAGTAAATGGTTGTTAAGGGAATGGGAAATGGTAATTTAGGGGTTTAAAGTGTTAACGGATGGCTTGTGATACTGTCCATAGCCAAAAATGGTGTATTTACTTCTGCATCTCTACTTTGCGGAAATTCGACTTTCGCGGGCGGTCTCGGAACGCATCCCCCGCGAAAATCGAGGGAAACGCTGTATAAGATAATATGTAAAAATAGAGGAGAAGATATATGAAAGGAAGAAAATATATATGATATATGAGATAAAGGAAAGACAATTGGACAGGGGAGGAAAGGCACACTAGTGCACTTACGTACGCCCCTTACTGACCTCTTAGGAAACCAGAAGAGGTCAATCGTGGATAGTCTAAGGGAGAAATGTTGGGGGTTAGGGGTTGACACTATTGAGTCCGGTAATGAGTTCCACGCTTCGACAACTTGATTGTTAAAGTCATATTTTTACAGTCAAGTTTGGAGCGGTTCGTATTAAGTTTGAATCTGTTGCGTGCTCTTGTGTTGTTGCGGTTGAAGCTGAAGCAGTCATTGACCGGTAGGACGTTGCAGCATATGATCTTGGGGACAATACTTAGATCGTGTTTTAGGCGCCGTAGTTCTAAGCTTTCTAGACCCAGGATTGTTAGTCTATTTTCGTAGGGTATTCTGTTTCAAGTGGAGGAGTGAAGGGCTCTTCTGGTGAAATATCTTTGGACGTTTTCAAGGGTGTTGATGTCCGAGATGTGGTATGGGTTCCAGACAGATGAGCTGTATTCGAGGATGGGTCTGGCAAACGTTTCGTAGGCTCTTGTGAGTAGTGTGAGATTGCCGGATTAATAAATACACAAATAAATAAATAAATAAAATCCATGAGGAGCCCACATTGACCAGTCGTAAAAATGGAGCAAAACTCACTTTCACTGTTTTGCTTAGCAGTGAAAATTTTGGGCTCAATTGTGGCCGTAAGTCGAGGACTTCCTCGAACAGGAGGAAGTCTGTTGGAGAGGCGCAGCCTAGAAGGAAAAAAATACATAATACATCGGGGTCCCGTCAACTAAGCAATGTCGTTTGGTGGGACCCAGGAAAAGAGCCTTCTCTGTGGCGGCCCCGACCCTCTGGAACCAGCTCCCCCAGATATCAGAGTTGCCCCCACCCTCCTTGCCTTTTGCAAGCTCCTTAAAACCCACCTCTGTCGTCAGGCATGGGAGAATTGAAATTTTCCCTTCCCCCTAGGCTTATAGAATTTATACATGGTATGCTTGTATGTATGAGTGGTTCTTTAAATTGGGGTTTTTAAGATTATTTTTAATATTAGATTTGTTTACATTGTCTTTTTATATTGTTCTTAGCCGCCCCGAGTCTTCAGAGAGGGGCGGCATACAAATCTAATAGATAGATAGATAGATAGATAGATAGATAGATAGATAGATAGATAGTTACATAGTTAGATAGATAGATAGATAGATAGATAGATAGATAGATAGATAGAAAGATAGATAGATAGATAGATAGATAGATAGATACATAGTTAGTTACATAGTTAGCTAGATAGATAGATAGAAAGATAGAAAGATAGATAGATAGATAGATAGATAGAATGATAGATAGATAGATAGTTAGATAGATAGATAGATAGATAGATATAGTTACATAGTTAGATAGATAGATAGATAGATAGATAGAAAGATAGATAGAGATAGATAGATAGAAAGAAAGATAGATAGAAAGATAGAAAGATAGATAGATAGATAGTTACATAGTTAGATAGCTAGATAGATAGATAGAAAGATAGTTAGATAGATAGAAAGATAGGTAGATAGAAAGATAGATAGATAGATAGATAGATAGATAGAAAGATAGATAGATAGATAGATAGATAGAAAGATAAATAGATAGAGATAGATAGATAGATAGAGAGAGAGATAGTTAGATAGATAGATAGATAGATAGATAGATAGATAGAAAGATAGATAGATACATAGTTACATAGTTAGATAGATAGATAGATAGATAGATAGATAGAAAAAGATAGAAAGATAGATAGATAGATAGAAAGATAGATAGATAGATAGTTAGATAGATAGATAGATAGATAGATAGATAGATAGATATAGTTACATAGTTAGTTAGATAGATAGATAGATAGATAGATAGAAAGATAGATAGATAGAGATAGATAGATAGATAGATAGAGAGAGAGAGAGATAGTTAGATAGATAGATAGAAAGAAAGATAGATAGATAGATAGAAAGATAGATAGATAGATAGAAAGATAGATAGATATAGATAGAGAAGAGAGAGAGAGAGAGAGGGATAGTTAGATAGATAGATAGATAGATAGATAGATAGAAAGAAAGATAGATAGATAGAAAGATAGATAGATAGATAGATAGATAGATAGATAGAAAGATAGATAGATAGAAAGATAGATAGATAGATAGATAGATAGAAAGATAGTTACATAGTTAGATAGCTAGATAGAAAGATAGTTAGATAGATAGATAGATAGATAGATAGATAGATAGATAGATAGATAGATAGATAGATAGATAGATAGATAAATAAATAAAAACTTTTGAACAGTTTGGAAAGGGAACAGTTGTGGATGCTCCATCATCGGGGGTTTTCCCAAATAGATTGGACAACCCTTTCGCCATGATAATATAAGATCATCTGTCTTGAGCACAGGGCTGACTAGAAGACCTCCAAGGTCCCTTCCAGCCCTATGTTCTAGAATGGGATTTTTTTGCAAGGGGGAGGAAAGGTACTCACTGCAAACTTCATCAGGGTGCTGCTCTCAGCTGTGTCTTCCCACCCCCCTCTTTACAGTCTGGACTATAATTGCCTCTCAATCCAATCAGTACAGGGATGAGTAATCCGGGTATTAATGTTGGAAGGAGAAGGGTATTTAAACTGGGGTGGGAGGGAACCAGCCCCTATTAGCAGATATTTCATTCTTTGCCTGTAGCCAATAAATACAGCAGGGAGGGGGACGCAAATGTCTCCTTTGCTGCTTTAATGCCATTTACGATGATTCATTTCCGAAATGAGAAATGGGGATCCTTAAAAAACTTGAGGTCCCCAGGTTTTTCCTCCAAATGCCGAGATATTGTCAGCTATCGATGAGAGGGCGTGGAATTTGGACAGAAATCCTGTAGTCAAAGGAGGGGGTGGGGGAGGAAAAGTGTCAATTTTTTTCCTAGAGGGATTTAAAAACCAGTTTCTTCTTTCTTTCTTTCTTTCTTTCTTTCCTTTCTTTCTTTCTTCTTTCTTCTTTCTTTCTTATTGGATTTGTATGCCGCCCCTCTCCGTGGACTCGGGGTGGCTAACAACAGTGATAAAAAACAGCATGTAACAATCCAATACTAAAATAACTAAAAACTCTTACTATAAAACCAAACATACATACAAACATACCATGCATAAATTGTAAAGGCCTAGGGGGAAAGAATATCTCAGTTCCCCCATGCCTGACGGCAGAGGTGGGTTTTAAGGAGCTTACGAAAGGCAAGGAGGGGTGGGGGCCATAGTTTCCCTCTAAGCTGAGCAGTGAGCAATCGCTCACTTTAAAAATCATCATCAACTCAGAGTTTTCCAAACCTGCCCAGAAGCCGAGAGGGAAAAGGAGTGAGAGGGAAGGAGAGAGAGAGGAAGAGAGAGAAACAGATAGAAAAAAGAGAGGAAGGAAAAGAGAAAGAAAAAGAATGGGAGTAAGGAAGAGAGAAAGAAAATCAAAATCTAGTTTGAAACTAGACTAGCTCAACTATTTAAGTGGCATTTTGATATTGATAGAGTCGCCCTATTATGAGCTTACTGTTATAGACACACAGTATTTATTTATTCATTCATTCATTCATTCATTCATTCATTCATTCATTCATTCATTCATTCATTCATTTATTTATGTGCCGCGCAGTCCCGAAGGGACTGCCGCTCAGACACTATACTTTCCGCCCACCCCAAAAAAAATGTAGAGGGAACACTGGTGGGGGCTATTCTAATCTCTGGGGGGAATTGGTTCCAGAAGGCCGGAGCCGCCACAGAGAAGGCTCTTCCCCTGGGTCCCCGCCAAACAACATTGTTTAGTTGACGTGACTCGGAGAAGGCCCCACTCTATGGGGCCTAACTGGTCGCTGGGATTCGTGCGGCAGAAGGCGGTCCGGGAAGATATTCTGGTCCGGTGGCCATGAAGGGCTTTATAGGTCATAACCAACACTTTGAATTGTGACCCCGGAAACTGATCGGCAACCAATGCAGACTGCGGAGTGTTGGTGTGACATGGGCATATTTGGGGAAGCCCATGATTACTCTCGCAGCTGCATTCTGCACGATCTGAAGTTTCCGAACACTTTTCAAAGGTAGCCCCATGTAGAGAGCGTTACAGTAGTCGAGCCTCGAGGTGATGAGGGCATGAGTGACTGTGAGCAGTGACTCCCGGTCCAGATTGGGCCGCAACTGGTGCACCAGGCGAACCCTGGGCAACCCGCCCCCCCTCGCCACAGCTGAAAGATGGTTCTCTAATGTGAGCTGTGGATCGAGGAGGACGCCCAAGTTGCGGGACCCTCTCTGAGGGGGTTAGTAATTCCACACACACCCAGGGTAATGGATGGGACAGATGGAATTGTCCTTGGGAGGCAAAACCCACAGCCACTCCGTTGTATTTCAAATCTGAGAAAAGCACCAGCTTTCTTTATTGGTACAAAGCACTGGAGTGGGGGTGGGGGGCTGTTGGAAAGAGGATTTCCCCCGTCATTTTCAAAACGAGTTTCAAACCAGATTCCAGCTATCGTTGTGGAAGGAGATGCTGTTTTGTTTTCATTGGAAAAGCAGAGACGCGGTGCAGCTTCTTATCCAGAGTCCTTAAGAATATAAGCTGCCCTGGCGACTCCAAAGCTAAGAATACATTGGTCAATTGGCCAGCATAATCTGCGGATTAGCTACCCTCATGCGTCCCTGCCCTAACGTTTGACACCGGCATTTGTGTTGAGGTTTCCTCTTTTCTTAATACACAGGAAAAACAATCCATTGCCTTACCTAAGAGTTGTGACTCTAGGTTTGCAGGATGGGAAAAGACCAGTTTTTGTACTACCAGTAATGCAATGCTAGGAAAATGGGCAGAGCACATATGGAGGTCGTAGCCCTGCCTTGAGCCCCTTGAAGGTTAGATATACAGTGATACCTTGTCTTACAAACTTGATTGGTTCCGGTATGAGGTTCTTAAGGTGAAAGGTTTGTAAGATGAAACAATGTTTCCCGTAGGAATCAATGGAAAAGCGATTAATGCGTGCAAGCCCAAAATTCACCCCTTTTGCCAGCTGAAGCGCCTGTTTTTGCGCTGCTGGGATTCCCCTGAGGCTCCCCTCCATGGGAAACCCCACCTCCGGACTTCTGTGTTTTTGCGATGCTGCAGGGGAATCCCAGCAGCGCAAAATTGGATGCTTCGCTGGCAACGGAAGTCCGGAGGTGGGGTTTCCGAGCGAGGGGAGCCTCAGTGAAATCGCAGCATTGCAAAAACACAGAGGTCCGGAGGTGGGGTTTCGAGGACTTTGGTGTTTTTGCGATGCTGCGATTTCACTGTTGCTCCCTTCGCTGGGAAACCCCACCTCCGGACTTCCGTTGCCAGCGAAGCACCCATTTTTTGTGCTGCTGGGATTCCCCTGAGGCTCCCCTACATGGGAAACCCCACCTCCGGACTTCCGTTGCCAGCGAAGCACTTGTTTTTGCGATGCTGGGATGCCCCTGCTGGGATTCCCCTGCTGGGATTCCCCTGCAGCATCACAAAAACACAAAAGTCCAGAGGTGGGGTTTCCCATGGAGGGGAGCCTCAGGGGAATCCCAGCAGCGCAAAAACAGGTGCTTCGCTGGCAACGGAAGTCTGGAGGCGGGGCATCCTAGCGGCGGTGGTGGGTTTGTAAGGTGAAAATAGTTTGTAAGAAGAGGCAAAAAAAATCTTAAACCCCGGGTTTGTATCTCGAAAAGTTTGTATGACGAGGTGTTTGTAAGATGAGGTATCACTGTATACTCAATTAAAAAAAAAAATCTTTATTGATTATTTACATTGATAAAAGCAAGACAACATAAAAAGAAGACATCTACATACTGTACATACAAACAAGATATAATAAAGCATTATGCTTTATACATTGAGCAACTTTGGTATCAGAACTTAGAATGGATACCTGCTGTATAGCAGGATATTTTTATTTGCAGCGTATTCATTTGCAACCATTTCAATTCCTACTTAATGGTGCACATTAGCCCCCTTCAATTATCAGTATCTATTTCTCTACGATTCTTTTCGTTTCAACTATACAGTGTTCCCTCGATTTCCGTGGGGGATGCGTTCCGAGATCGCCCGCGAAAGTCAAATTTCCGTAAAGTAGAGATGCGGAAGTAAATACACCATTTTTGGCCATGGACAGTATCACAAGCCTTCCTTTAACACTTTAAACCCCTAAATTACCATTTCCCATTCCCTTAACAACCATTTACTCACCATTATTACTGGTACTCACCATTGAATAAGACATTTAGTGATCCTGATATTTATAAACATAATTATTTATTAACAATCATTTTTTTTGTTATTTATTTCCAAAAATTATTAGTTTGGCGATGACATGATGTCATTGGGTGGGAAAAACCGTGGTTTAGGGAAAAAAACTGTGAAGTATTTTTTAATTAATATTTTTTAAAAACCGTGGTATAGGCTATTCACGAAGTTTGAACCCGCGAAAATCGAGGGAACACTGTATTCTGTGGCATAGTGGTTCATTAAAGTAACTATACTGTATTTACATTTTTCTCCTTTTTCATTTGAGTGTGTATTTGCAATCAAAATTTTAAGTATTTGTATATATTTTTTTGTTTATCCAGACATACCACCAGTCCCAGGTATTGTGAAATTCCAAAAATAATAATAAAGGGAACACTCAAAGAACACAAAATTGATGGTCAATCAGTGTTGCTTCCTAAGTGGACAGTTTGATTTCACAGAAGTTTGATTTTCTTGGAGTTATATTGTCTTGTTTAAGTGTTCCCTTTATTTTTTTTGAGCAGTGTATATAGAATGCATAAAAATCAATATCTAAAAAGATATAGCAACCGGGCAACAGTGAGTTCTAGTCCCACCTTAACCATGACTTCAGAAGAGAAGGATTTAGGGGTGAGCAGTGTGGTCGGGCAGTAGGAAAAGCAAGTAGGATGCTTGGCTGCATAGCTAGAGGTATAACAAGCAGGAAGACGGAGATTGTGATCCCCTTATATAGAGCGCTGGAGAGTCCCCATTTGGAATCCTGTATTCAGTTCTGGAGACCTCACCTACAAAAAGATATTGACAAAATTTAACGGGTCCAAAGACGGGCTACAAGAATGGTGGAAGGTCTTAAGCATAAAACGTATCAGGAAAGACTTAATGAACTCAATCTGTATAGTCTGGAGGACAGAAGGAAAAGGGGGGACATGATCGAAACATTTAAATATATTAAAGGGTTAAATAAGGTCCAGGAGGGAAGTGTTTTTAATAGGAAAGTGAACACAAGAACAAGGGGACACAATCTGAAGTTAGTTGGGGGAAAGATCAAAAGCAACATGAGAAAATATTATTTCACTGAAAGAGTAGTAGATCCTTGGAACAAACTTCCAGCAGACGTGGTTGGTCAATCCACAGTAACTGAATTTAAACATGCCTGGGATAAACATATATCCATTGTAAGATAAAATACAGGAAATAGCATGAGGGCAGACTAGATGGACCATGAGGTCTTTTTCTGCCGTCAGTCTTCTATATTTCTATGTTTCTATGAAAGCCACTTGGGTGTCTTTGGGCCAATCACCGCGAGACTTTAGGACTGTCTATTGTTTTCCTGCTCTTTCATTATATTAATGGAAGGCCTGAAGCATTTGCGGCCCCTCTGAAGCGCAAAATAAAAGTGATCTGCAGGCTGCTAGCCAGACAGTAAATAAGAGGTAATTGAGAGATCTTGTAAATGACGGCCTTGGTGAGCCGCGGTGGGGCTGCCCAACCTATTGCCCGAGGGTGTGTTTTTCTCTGTGGCTTGAACTTCCAAAGCGGTGTTTCCCAACCTTGGCAGTGTGAACATTACAGGCTATTAGAAGTGGAAGGGACCTTGTAGGTCATCTAGTCCAAGCTTGGCGGGACCCAGGGGAAGAGCCTTCTCTGTGGCGGCCCCGGCCCTCTGGAACCAACTCCCCCCAGAGATTAGAATTGCCCCCACCCTCCTTGCCTTTCCGCAAAGTAGAGATGCGGAAGTAAATACACTACTATTGGCTATGAACAGTATCACAAGCCTTCCCTTAACCCTTTAAACCCCTAAACTGCAATTTCTCATTCCCTTAGCAACCATTTAGATTATTACTCACCATGTTTATTTATTAAAATTTATTTTAAAAAATATTTATTAAAGGCGGACGAAAGTTTGGCGATGATGTATTACGTCATCGGGCGGGGAAAACCGTGGTATAGGGGGGGAAAAACAGCGAAGTATTTTTTAATTAATAGTTTTGAAAAACCGTGGTATGGACTTTTCGCGAAGTTTGAACCTGTGAAAATCGAGGGACCACTGTATATGCACCTATGTCATATGACAGAGAAACAACGCATGGATATATGTGCATGGCGAGAAAAACGAATCTGGCGAGTTGCCAGACTGGTGGCCTAGGGTAGGGGTAAGCAAAGTTGGCTCTTCTATGACATGTGCATGAGGAAATATTATTTCACTGAAAGCGTAGTAGATCCTTGGAACAAACTTCCAGCAGACGTGGTTGCTAAATCCACAGTAACTGAATTTAAACATTCCTGGGATAAACATAGATCCATCCTAAGATAAAACACAGGAAATAGTATAAGGGCAGACTAGATGGACCATGAGGTCTTTTTCTGCCGTCAGTCTTCTATGTTTCTATGTTTCTATGTGGACTTCAACTCCCAGAATTCCTGAGCTAGCATGATTGGCCGAGGAATTCTGGGAGTTTGAAGTCCACAAGTCATAGAAGAGTCAACTTTGCCTACCCCTGGCCTAGGGAACAAAGGTGTTACAGAATTTGGTAGTCCTGCTAGAAATACTTTGAAATCTATGGGGCATGCACGTAGGGTCTCTAACGCATTTTTGAGCTCTAAGCTCAAGCACTTATATGTAGCATCCTGAATAATGGAGGGAGAGCTTCCTACCCTGTTTCCCCGAAAATAAGACGTACCCCGAAAGTAAGGCATGTCCGAGGTTTTGCAGAATTTGCTAATATAAGACACCCCCCCGAAAATAAGGCGTAGTCAAGTTTACATACGGTACGGTGGAAAAACATACGGTACCATTCAAAGCTGTTCATAGCGGTACCGTAATAATGTGGCGTCCCCTGCTGGCCCCTTCCATCGCTTTGTACCGTCCAGTACAGCAGATGCAGTCTGCTGCTGTCTCACCGCCATTACAGTCTCCACTACAGTGCGTAGACTGTAGCTCCTCTGGTGGCCGGAAGCTGCAATAGCGGGAGTATACTGTTGTACCATATAAGTGCCGTCGTTTGTGTGGGTGGGTGCCATACTGACAGGTACCGTACCGTAATCAGTGACTTTCTTTGGGGGTGTCAGCTTTTCTGCCTGTGAATTTGTCTTATCTGAGAAATATAAGCCCCCTCCCCCCAAAATAAGACGTAGCACAACTTTTGGAGCAAAAATTAATATAAGACAGTGTCTTATTTTCGGGGAAACACGGTATAATCTTTTCGACTGTCCTTACCATCTTAACAACAATTTTACAAAGGTAACGCCATATGGTCATAGCGGACAGACTCCATTAGGGTCGTATGTGCAGGACTATGGTAAATGAACGTCATAATTTTGTTCTGGTCCCCGGTCACTTTTTCAAAGTGTCACTTCCTGGGGGCTACTCAAAGGACTATCCCAGTGATGTATGGCTGTGTGATTGCCCAAAATTAAGGTTTTATCCCTCAAGGCTGAGAAAAAGAAAAGAAAAGCAGATGTCTGATCTGTAGGATGAACACATGCAATAGTTTATTTATTGATTGATTGATTTTATTTATTTTATTTTATTGATTGATTGATTGATTTGATTTGATTTGTATGCCGCCCCTCTCCACAGACTCGGGACGGCTAACAACAGTGGTAAACACAACATGTAACAATCCAATTTAACAAAACAACTAAAAACCCTAATTGTAAAAACCAAACATACACACAAACATACCATGCATAACTTGTAATGGCCTAGGGGGAAGAAATATCTTAACTCCCCCATGCCTGGCGACAAAGGTGGGTCTTGAGTAGTTTGCAAATGACAAGGAGGGTGGGGGCCATTCTAATATCTGGGGGGGGAGTTGATTCCAGAGGGCCGGGGCCACCACAGAGAAGGCTCTTCCCCTGGGGCCCGCCAAACGACATTTCCCATTAGCCTCTGCCCTCGGGGCATTGGGAAGTTATTCCCCCAATAAATAGTTGTAAAAATTGGTTTACACGCCTGCCTTGTTTGATGGTCCCTTCTTGCAAACCTTTCCCCCCACCCAAATCTTTTCTAAACCACATTTCGGCCAATCTGAGGTTTCTTACATGCCCCAAGGAACCAACATTCTTCGCATTCCGTGGCTTATTACCGTTCCTCTGATATCATAGTAGCCGGCATGCCTATAGCAAATCTTTGCTTTGCCCAGGACACTTTAAAACAGTTAAAGACCTGGAAGATGTATTGGCATGAGATTGTTTAAACATAGTTTGGGTTAATCTGGGTTATTTTGTGCGCCTTATTGTGAAACCTGACCTACTTGGTCATCTTACCATTCAGTGCATTTTGGGAACACAGGGGGAAAAAAAATCTCTTCTGATAATCAGGTTAAGTGCATTGTGTGAGCCCAGCCATGCGAACCGGCCTGGAGTTTAACATTCTGTAAGTAATATTTTTTAAAAAGAATTGTTGCAATTCTTTTTAAAACGTCCAAAACGTCCAAAGATATTTCACCAGAAGAGCCCTCCACTCGAAACAGAATATCCTACGAAAATAGACTAACAATCCTGGGCCTAGAAAGCCTAGAACTACGGCGCCTAAAACACGATTTGAGTATTGCCCACAAGATCATATGCTGCAACGTCCTACCAGTCAATGACTACTTCAGCTTCAACCGCAACAACACAAGAGCACGCAACAGATTCAAACTTAATACGAACCGCTCCAAACTTGACTGTGAAAAATATGATTTCAACAATCGAGTTATCGAAGCGTGGAACCCATTGCCGGACTCAATTGTGTCAACCCCTAACCCCCAACATTTCTCCCTTAGACTCTCCACGATTGACCTCTCCAGGTACTTAAGAGGCCAGTAAGGAGCGTACATAAGTGCACTGGTGTGCCTTTCGTCCCCTGTCCAATTGTCTTTCCTTTCTCTCACTTATCATATATATTTCCTTTCTTTCTTTCATATATCCTCTCCTCTAAGTTCACTTTACCCTTATATATATTACTACATGTCTATTTTTCTTCCTATGTATTTGTTTATTGGACAAATGAATAAATAAAAAAAATTAAAAAAAATAAAACTATTTCTCTCTCTTCCCACATCCCCTCCCTCCCGACCCTCTGTGTCTTTTAGGCCTTTGTATGAAGATCAAGTTCTCAAATAAATACCCAATAAGGAGGAAATAGATACCCTGATGGTTTGGATGTTGGAGTAATAAATACCAGGTTGATTTTACACGTAAGTAGAACCTGACACAGCTACATGCAAGTCTGAATGAAGACAAAATGTGCATAATTCTTGCCCTGATTGTTATTTTTTTCTCATTATCACAATGATTTATTTGTTTGTTTGTTTATTTATTTATGTGTTTGTTTGTTTATTTATTTTATTTATTTTATTTTATTTGTTTTATTTGTTTATTTATTTTATCTATCTATCTATCTATCTATCTATCTAATCTATCTATCTATCTATTTATTGGATTTGTATGCCGCCCCTCTCCGTAGACTCGGTGCGGCTAACGACAATGATAAAAAACAACATGTAACAATCCAATTAATAAAACAACTAAAAACCCTTATAATAAAACCAAACATACACACAAACATACCATGCATAACTCGTAATGGCCTAGGGGGAAGGAATATCTTAACTCCCCCATGCCTGGCGGCATAAGTGAGTCTTGAGTAGTTTACGAAAGACAGGGAGGGTAGGGGCAGTTCTAATCTCCGGGGGGAGTTGATTCCAGAGGGCCGGGGCCGCCACAGAGAAGGCTCTTCCCCTGGAGCCCGCCAAACGACATTGTTTAGTCGACGGGACCCGGAGAAGGCCAACTCTGTGGGACCTTATCGGTCGCTGGGATTTGTGCGGTAGCAGGCGGTTCCGGAGGTAACCTGGTCCAATGCCATGTAGGGCTTTAAAGGTCATGACCAACACTTTGAATTGTGACCAGAAACTGATCGGCAGCCAATGCAGGCCACGCAGTGTTGCAGAAACGTGGGCGAATCTTGGAAGCCCCACGACGGCTCTCGCGGCTGCGTTCTGCACGATCTGAAGTTTCCGAACGCTTTTCAAAGGTAGCCCCATGTAGAGAGCGTTGCAGTAATCGAACCTTGAGGTGATGAGGGCATGAGCGACTGTGAGCAATGACTCCGTGTCCAAATAGGATCCAGAGAAAGAGAGAAAAAATGTGAGAACAGCTTATCGCAGCATCAACCTATTCTAGAAACAGATAGTCCTCAACTTACGACCACAATCGAGCCCCTTTTGCTAAGCAAGATGGTTGCTGGGGGAGTTTTTCCCCCTTTTCTGACCCCCTAGCCAGAGTTAGGTTTATTGGATTTTGGATTTATATGCCGCCCCTCTCCGCAAACTCGGGGCGGCATATAAATCCAGTTGTTAAGCAAATCACTGCAGTGGTTAAGTTAGTAACCAGGGTTGTTAAGCGAATCTTGCTTTCCTTCTGACATTGCTTGTTAGAATGGTTGATTGCAACAGTGGTGAATGTGAAAAAAAAAGTCATACGTCTCTTTTCAGTGCCGTAACTTTGAATGGTCGCTAAATGATTGTTTGTAACTTGAGGACTACCTGCATTTCTTTGGGATCCATGCATTCTTGATCTCAGCTCTTCTCACTTCATTACGTGCCCTCCTTAAATTCCTCATTTCCAAGTTTTTATTATTTTTTTTAAATTGCTGGTAAACACGTCATTCCATTTAAATCCTGCTTTTATTTTGTACAATTCAATAAGCCTGCCTTCTATTTTCACCCATAACAACATCCAACACCCAAATGCCCTTGTAACACCAACACTCCGCAGTCTGCATTGGTTGCCGATGAGTTTCCGGTCACAATTCAAAGTGTTGGTCATCACCTATAAAGCCCTTCATGGCACCGGACCAGGGTATCTACGAGACCGCCTTCTGCCGCATGAATCCCAGTGACCGGTTAGGTCCCACAAAGTGGGCCTTCTCCGGGTCCCATCAACAAAACAATGTTGTTTGGCGGGCCCAGGGGAAGAGCCTTCTCTGTGGCGGCCCCGGCCCTCTGGAACCAACTCCCCCCGGAGATTAGAATTGCCCCCACCCTTCTCGTCTTTCGTAAGCTCCTTAAAACCCACCTCTGCCGTCAGGCATGGGGGAACTGAGATATTCTTCCCCCCCTAGGCCTTTACAATTTATGCATGGTATGTTTGTTTGTTTATTTGTATGTTTGGTTTTACAATAAGGGTTTTTTAGTGTGTTTTAGTATTGGATTTACATGCTGTTTTTTATTACTGTTGTTAGCCGCCCCGAGTCTACGGAGAGGGGCGGCATACAAATCCAATCAATCAATCAATCAATCAATCAATCCCTGCCTGAATGACCCAAAATCATTCAGGCTGGATTTGAGGTCTAAGGCAGGGACTAGAACTCACAGTCTCCTAGTCTGGTGCCCAGCACCATCATCATCACACTAAACTGGCCTTTGCAAGACGTTTAATTTCTCGCGAATGGACGTGTCCCAGGATAATATTGCGAATGAACGTCTCCCAGGATAAATATACGTATCCCAGGATAATATTGCAAAACTGAATTTCAAAAAGTCCAAAACCTCAGAATAGTACAGGTAGCCCTCATCTTACATATACAATTGAGCCCAAAATTTATGTTGCTAAGTGAGAAAATTGTAAAGTGAGTTTTGCTCCATTAGAATGCAGTATTGCAGGTTACCTAAGTAAACGGCTGCAAGCCTCTGGTCCCAGTGACTGACCCAATTCGATTTTGCATTTAATTTCTTCCTATGTTTTCCCCAAGATACCAAATTCTCACTTTCTTATTAAATGGATGCACCTCCATTTCCTTCCTTTTCCGCATTCCCACATTCGCTTTTGTGGGAAACCCTTATTACCCATTAGCTTTCTGTCAACATCTGGGAATTCCGAAAATGTCTTCATTCATCTATAAGCGTTCTACCAGGTTATTTACTGCTCTAATTTGTTTTCTTATGTCCTTATGTGTAACTAGCATTGGTGCGCTTCCTTAATGCGTCGGGTGATAGTAATATTCACTGCAATTTATGCAGGATTTTCGCTAACAACAGGGCATTCTTTGCATACAAAGGTGCAGAATACAGATGTATTCATGTCTTCAATACACCTCAGCATCACAACGGGCATTGCTTATTAAACTGCGAAGGAGATAGTCCACATTCTTGTTTCCCACACTAATTATTATTGAAGTATTCAGCGAGTCTTCCATTTATTCCCTATTTCCACGTTGCAAACCTCTTATTACATCCTGCAAACAAGCTGCGACTCCATAATCATGGAAGGATTCCCTCGTTCAAGGTGGCGCCTTTGATCGTATGGGTTTAAAAAAAATAAATAAACGAATTTATAGCTACCTCACATTCACATATTTCTTAACGAAATATGCACTGTCCATCAACCAAGCACAGAATAGAAACTATATAGTGTTCTGTCGGGCTCTCTGGTAGACTCCTCCCGAAAATTCACAGGTACAAATTTCAGACACACACACACGTTTGAAAATTCAAAACAATGTTCTTTATAATGAAAATTCACTTAAACCAAGCCCACTTTTGGTATAGCAAAGAGCACTGGTCTCCAAACAAACTGGTAATTGGTACAAGTCCCTGATCAGTTCTGTGACACTTAGCTTGCAGCTGTGAGGCAATTCACAGTCCTTCTTCTTTCACAAAGTGAAACACACTTTGCTCTGGTTTAGTTTCAAAGCGGGGGAAAATCAGCACACAAAAGGTCAAAGTCAGTAAAGCAGTCATGAAACAC
This sequence comes from Erythrolamprus reginae, assembly GCF_031021105.1. Lineage (NCBI taxonomy): Eukaryota > Metazoa > Chordata > Lepidosauria > Squamata > Dipsadidae > Erythrolamprus > Erythrolamprus reginae. The sequence continues at coordinate 5,756,975 of NC_091962.1, read as the reverse complement.
AATGATCAGATAATCCTCCACAATGGCCAAACCCACAGGCTGCTCTTTATAGCAGCCTCACTACTTACCACAGCCCCACCCAACCACAGGTGGCCTCATTTTCTTTGATAATAATCTCTCAGTTGTTGTTGCTGCCTATGCATCGCTCTCCGCATGGGTGGCTGTATCATTAACTCTTGTTCCGAATCCAAGGAGGAGAGAGATAATTGATCTCCTTCTGAGCTGTCTGCCACACTCTCCTCCTCCCTGTCACTCATGTCTTCTTGGTCAGAGGAGCCTTCATCAGCAGATTCCACCGGTGGGGAGGGGGCAAAACAGGCCTGCAGCATGTGGATGTCTCCCCCACATCTACAGTCCTTGGGGCAGGAGCTGGGCCAGAGCTAACCACAACACAGGGGAAGGATCTTGGACTTTCTATTGGGAAGGGAAAACCTGGAAGTTTTCAGATTCGGATTTTCCAAGATGTGCCAATAGGACATCTCTCATGAAATGAAACTTTGAGCAATGCCTAGCCTCGGAGTTTTCTAACTCTGGAACCCTGACAATTACTAAGTGGATCCCTGCAGATGTTAAGTTAGTCACATGGTTATAAAGTGAATCTGGCTTCCCCATTGATGTTGATTATAAACATAATCATAACAAGAGGATCACATAATCCCAGGACACTGCAACGGTCAAAACTATGAACCAGTTATCAAGCATCTGAATGTAAGCCATGTGAGTCAGGTGAGATCACATTTGGAGTACTGTGTCCAGTTCTGGACACCTCACCTACAAAAAGATATGGATAAAATTGAACGGGTCCAAAGACGGGCTACAAGAATGGTGGAAGGTCTTAAGCATAAAACGTATCAGGAAAGACTTCATGAACTCCATCCGTATAGTCTGGAGGACAGAAGGAAAAGGGGGGACATGATCGAAACATTTAAATATATTAAAGGGTTAAATAAGGTTCAGGAGGGAAGTGTTTTTAATAGGAAAGTGAACACAAGAACAAGAGGACACAATCTGAAGTTAGTTGGGGGAAAGATCAAAAGCAACATGAGAAAATATTATTTGACTGAAAGAGTAGTAGATGCTTGGAACAAACTTCCAGCAGACGTGGTTGGTAAATCCACAGTCGCTGAATTTAAACCTGCCTGGGATAAACATAGATCCATCCTAAGATAAAATACAGGAAATAGTATAAGGGCAGACTAGATGGACCATGAGGTCTTTTTCTGCCATCAGTCTTCTATGTTTCTATGTGGACCATGGGGATGCTGCAAATGGTCATAAGTGTGAAAAAAAAGGCCATAAGATCCCCTTTCCCCCCCTCAGTGCCATTGTAACTCCCGTCGACCAAACAATGTCGGCTGGCGGGACCCAGGGGAAGAGCCTTCTCTGTGGCTGCCCCGGCCCTCTGGAATCAACTCCCTCCAGAGATTCGAATAGCCCCCACCCTCCTCGCCTTCCGTAAAATGCTGAAGACTCACCTTTGTCACCAGGCATGGGGATAATTACCATCTTTCCCCTTTTTATTATGATTAGGCTGAATGTGTATGGCTGCGTAGTTAGGGGTTTCATTATGTTATTAATGTCTTTTAAATGGATTTAATTTTTTATTATTGTTAGATTTGTAATATATTGTATTACCGTTTTGCTGTGAGCCGCCCCGAGTCTTCGGAGAGGGGCGGCATACAAATGTAATAAACTATAACTATAAATGGCCACTAAACTAACAATTGCAATTCAAAGTGTTGGTTATGACCTATAAAGCCCTTCATGGCACCGGACCAGAATATCTCAAGGACCGCCTTCTGCCGCACGAATCCCAGCGGCCAGTTAGGTCCCACAGAGTTGGCCTTCTTCGGGTCCCGTCAACCAAACAATGTCGCTTGGCGGGACCCAGAGGAAGAGCCTTCTCTGTGGCGGCCCCGACCCTCTGGAACCAACTCCCCCCAGAGATTAGAATTGCCCCCACCCTCCTTGCCTTTCGTAAGCTGCTTAAAACCCACCTCTGCCGCCAGGCATAGGGGAACTGAGATACACTTTCCCCCTAGGCCTTCACAATTTTATGTATGGTATGTTTGTATGTATGATTGGTCTTTATATAATGGGTTTTTAACTGCTTTTTTAGTATTGGATTTTGTTGTACTGTTTTACTGCTGTTGTTAGCCTCCCCGAGTCTGCGGAGAGGGGCGGCATACAAATCCAATAAATAATAAATAAATAAATAAATAAATAATAATAATAATTCCAGGACGATCGGCACTTGGTTAATACTGAGAGAGAAAATACATTTTGGTCTTAGGTGGCTGTTCCAACCTGGAGGACCGCTAGATCTTTTCTTCTTCTTCTTTGAGATCCTCAATCTGCTCTGGGATCCAGTTAAGCACTGAAAGAGGAGCGCAGGCCCCTCCCCTGCGAAACGCTGTCTGCTGAGATCTTTCAGTGAGCTGGGTTTTATCTGCCAGCTTTGTTCAGCAGTGCCAACTGTAATGGGCTGTCGGTCCCCAGCGAGGATGGCGTTGACGGATGCCCCTCTTCGGCTTAGAGCCGCAGACAGCAGGGCACCATCCCATCCCTGCATCCTGGCAAGAGCCTGAGGGCACACTCGGGAGTTGTATTGTGTACTTCAGAGTCTGCCTTTTCTCCCACCCGTCCGAAATTGTTTGATGCGGTTGCCAGCTTTTTGGCCCTGCTGGCTTGCAGTAAATTGACATAAACATACCGTATTTTTCAGAGTGTAAGACGCACCTTAGTTTTTGGGGAGTGTTGTGGTTAGCTCTGGCCCAGCTCCTGCCCCAAGGACTGTGTATGTGGGGGAGACATCCACATGCTGCAGGCCTGTTTTGCCCCCGGTGGAATCTGCTGATGAAGGCTCCTCTGACCAAGAAGACATGAGTGACAGGGAGGAGGAGAGTGTGGCAGACAGCTCAGAAGGAGATCAATTGTCTAGATCCTCCTTGGATTCAGAACAAGAGTTAATGATACAGCCACACATGCGGAGAGCGATGCATAGGCAGCAACAACAACTGAGAGATTATTATCAAAGAAAATGAGGCCACCTGTGGTTGGGTGGGGCTGTGGTCATTAGTGAGGCTGCTATAAAGAGCAGCCTGTGGGTTTGGCCATTGTGGAGGATTATCTGATCATTGTGTTTCATGACTGCTTTACTGACTTTGACCTTTTGTGTGCTGATTTCTCCCCGCTTTGAAACTAAACCAGAGCAAAGTGTGTGTCACTTTGTGAAAGAAGGACTGTGAATTGCCTGACAGCTGCAAGCTAAGTATCACAGAACTGATAAGGGACTTGTACCAATTACCAGTTTGTTTGGAGACCAGTGCTCTTTGCTATACCAAAAGAGGGCTTAGTTTAAGTGAATTTTCATTATAAAGAACATTGTTTGGAATTTTCAAACGTGTGTGTGTCTGAAATTTGTACCTGTGAATTTTTGGGAGGAGTCTACCAGAGAGCCCAACAGAACAGGGAGGAAAATAAGGAAAAAGCAGATTGGGGGCAGGGGGTGTTCTGGTTTCTGGTAGAAATTTAGCAATTACAAATAACTCTTATTAAATGCATCGTTTCATGAATAAAGAAACTCCATTTATTACTCTGCTCTCCTGTATTTTCAACACATTCCATACAGCACTCGGTCTGTTATCTCTCTCTTAGCTGCATTTCTCACATTCCTCCTTCTGTTTCACTTAAACAAGATTTATTTTCCTAACAGCATAACTTTGAAAAAACAGTAGCGCTGACTGATAACAATATAAAATACTTTGGCTTACTTTAGCGTGGCAAAAACACATCCATTTTTCCTTTCGGCATCGTTGAAGCTCCACCCTTCTCCATTTACCCCCTGACGTGCCAAATACATCACTACAATGTTTAACCCTACAATGTTTAACTCTCCTTAATATATAGAGTACCTCCGGAACCGTCTACTACCGCACGAATCCCAGCGACCGATAAGGTCTCACAGAGTTGGCCTTCTCCGGGTCCCGTCGACCAAACAATGTCATTTGGCGGGCCCCAGGGGAAGAGCCTTATCTGTGGCAGCCCCGGCCCTCTGGAATCAACTCCCCCTGGAGATTAGAACTGCCCCTACACTCCTTGTCTTTCGTAAATTACCGCCAGGCATGGGGGAGCTGAGACACCTTTCCCCCAGGCTTTTTTATATTTATGTTTGGGTATGTATATGTTGTTTGCCTCTTTAAATATGATAGTGTTTTATGTGCTTTTTAATATTAGATTTGTTTTCGCTGGAATATTGTTTTTATTATTGTTGTGAGCCGCCCCGAGTCTTTGAAGAGGGGCGGCATACAAATCTAATAAATTGAATTGAATTGAATAATATCTTCTTCCAGACCTCTGCTCTCTACTTTTTTGGGCCCTTCTGAATTTAGGATTAACCCAGCGAGCGTCTGATTCTCCCTCACTAGATCCCGAACTCATAGCCCCATCCTGTGGCTGGCCTCCCACCTGTTCTACTACCTGTAACCCCGGGCCCCCCACTAATTCGTAAACACTATCTGAATCCGAGTCCTCAATATCTTCATCATCCTCCAACTGATCAGGAGTATATACAACAAGTGGTGGATGGCCTCCCTTGAATACCCTCAATCAGCTGTTCCCAGGGATGAATTTTAGCAACAGGTTCGTTATTTTCCTCCCCAAAAACTAAGGTGTGTTTTATACTTCAGTGCATCCTATATTCCGAAAAACACGGCAATCATTTTTGCTGATCCCTACACCATAAAAACATTTAAAATAGAATAGAATAGAATTTTTTATTGGCCAAGTGTGATTGGACACACAAGGAATTTGTCTTTGGTGCATATGCTCTCAGCGTACATAAAATAAAATATACATTTGTCAAGAATCATGTGGTACAACACTTAATGATTGTCATAGGGGTCAAATAAGCAATGAAGAAGCAATATTAACAAAAATCGTAGGATATAGAATAGAATAGAATAGAATACAATAGAATAGAATAGAATTTTTATTGGCCAAGTGTGATTGGACACACAAGGAATTTGTCTTGGTGCATATGCTCTCAACGTACATAAAATAAAATATACATTTGTCAAGAATCATGCGGTACAACACTTAATGATTGTCATAGGGGTCAAATAAGCAATGAAGAAGCAATATTAATAAAAATCTTAGGATATAAGCAACAAGTTACAGTCATACAGTCAACATGGGAGGAAATGGGTGATAGGAATGATGAGAAAAACTAGTAGAATAGAAGTGAAGATTTAGTAGAAAGTCTGACAGTGTTGAGGGAATTATTTGTTTAGTAGAGTGATGGTGTTCGGGAAAAAACTGTTCTTGTGTCTAGTTGTCTTGGTGTGCAGTGCTCTGTAGTGACGTTTTGAGGGTAGAAGCTGAAACAGTTTGTGTCCAGGATGTGAGGGGTCAGTAAATATTTTACTCACCCTCTTTTTGACTCATGCAGTCTACAGGTCCTCAATGGAAGGCAGGTTGGCAGGAATTGTTTTTTCTGCAGTTCTGATTCTCCTCTGAAGTCTGTGTCGGTCCTGTTGGGTTGCAGAACCGAACCAGACAGTTATAGAGGTGCAGGTGACAGACTCAATGATTCCTATGTAGAACTGGATCAGCAGCTCCTTGGGCAGTTTGAGCTTCCTGAGCTGTTTTACGGTTTAAAAAGAAAGCCAGTCCAACTGTGCAAAATGAAAGTTGCTCATTTGAAACAATTAGAAAAATAGAAGTCTTTGCTATAAAGCTTTCCGATGCACCTGCCTTTCAGAGGGAAAATCTGAAGAGGCTACCCAGCTGGATCTGAAGCAGAACAAAACCTTGGGGTGCAGGACGGGGTAGATGGGTTTGGAAGAGGCGATTGTGAGGCTTGGCAAGGCCGTCCATCATCCTGAAGGAAGGCCAGAGAGGCAGGAAACCAGATGGTGGTTGTGTTCCCCTGGGAAAAGCGTCCCTAGTTCCTGCAATGGTATCATGACAAACAAGTCCCATCGGAAACAAATGGATGAGAGCATCTCTGGGACAAAAGCATTGCTTTCCACCGGGCAGAAAATCCAGCAGTTTTGTGATATTTTTTCGACCCTCTTGGCAAGAGGCATGTCATGTCACTTCAAGCTTCACTTTTAATTTTTAATTTCCGTATTTTTCAGAATATAAGATGCACCCTATACCTTCAGAGTATAAGATGTACCTTAATTTGGGGGGAGGAAAAGAAGGGAGGGAAATTCTGTCTCTGCCTCCCAGCAAATTTGCCTCCCAGGCAGTCAGTACAAACTGATTTATCCTCTTCCTCAAAAAGAGGATAAATCAGCACCTAAAAAACAATAACTTATTGGACCCAAATCAGCATGGCTTTACTGAAGGCAAATCATGTCAGACTAATCTCATTGATTTCTTTGACTATGTCACAAAGGTGTTGGATGAAGGTGGTGCCGTGGATATTGCCTACCTGGACTTCAGCAAAGCCTTTGATACGGTTCCACATAAAGAGCTGATAGATAAATTAGTGAAGATTGGACTTAATCCCTGGATAGTTCAATGGATTTGCAGCTGGCTGAAGCGTAGACACCAGAGGGTTATTGTTAATGGCGAGTATTCTGAGCAGAGTCAGGTTACAAGCGGTGTGCCACAAGGGTCTGTTCTGGGTCCTATTCTTTTTAATATGTTTGTGAGTGACAAAGGGGAAGGTTTGGTAGGGAAGGTTTGCCTATTTGCCGATGACTCTAAAGTGTGCAATAGGGTTGATATTTCTGGAGGTGTCTGTAATATGGTAAATGATTTAGCTTTACTAGATAAATGGTCAAAGCAATGGAAACTGCAGTTTAATGTTTCCAAATGTAAAATAATGCACTTGGGGAAAAGGAATCCTCAATCTGAGTATTGTATCGGCAGTTCTGTGTTAGCAAATACTTCAAAAGAAAAGGATTTAGGGGTAGTGATTTCTGACAGTCTCAAAATGGGTGAACAGTGCAGTCTGGCTATAGGGAAAGCAAGTAGGATGCTTGGCTGCATAGCTAGAGGTATAACAAGCAGGAAGAGGGAGATTATGATCCCGCTATATAGAATGCTGGTGAGACCACAATTGGAATCCTGTGTTCAGTTCTGGAGACCTCACCTACAAAAAGATATTGACAAAATTGAACGGGTCCAAAGACGGGCTACAAGAATAGTGGAAGGTCTTAAGCATAAAATGTATCAGGAAAGACTTCATGAACTCCATCTGTATAGTCTGGAGGACAGAAGGAAAAGGGGGGACATGATCGAAACATTTAAATATATTAAAGGGTTAAATAAGGTCCAGGAGGGAAGTGTTTTTAATAGGAAAGTGAACACAAGAACAAGGGGACACAATCTGAAGTGAGTTGGGGGAAAGATCAAAAGCAACATGAGAAAATATTATTTGACTGAAAGAGTAGTAGATCCTTGGAACAAACTTCCAGCAGACGTGGTAGATAAATCCACAGTAACTGAATTGAAACATGCCTGGGATAAACATAGATCCATCCTAAGATAAAATACAGAAAATAGTATAAGGGCAGACTAGATGGACCATGAGGTCTTTTTCTGCCGTCAGATTTCTATGTTTCTATGTTTTTGTGATATTTTTTGGACCCTCTTGGCAAGAGGCATGTCATGGCACTTCAAGCTTCACTTTTAATTTTTAATTACCGTATTTTTCAGAATATAAGATGCACCAGAATATAAGATGTACCTTAGTTTGGGGGGAGGAAAACAAGGGGGGGAAATTCTGCCTTTGCCTCCCAGGCAGTCGGTACAAATGATACACACTATTTCCCTTAGCAACCATTTAGATTATTACTCACCATGTTTATTTATTAAAGTTTATTTTAAAAAAAATTATTAAAGGCGGATGAAAGTTTGGTGATGACGTATGACGTCATCAGGCGGGGAAAAACGTGGTATAGGGGGGAAAACCGCAAAGTATTTTTTAATTAATATTTTTGAAAAAACGTGGTATAACTGTTTCGCGAAGTTCGAACCCGCGAAAATCGAGGGACCACTGTATATTAATGCCAGAACGCTTTCTTAAATGTAGTCTCAGTAATTCCTCCCAATTATTTAAATAGATCTGTTCCAAACATGACTAAGTCAGAGTTCAACTCAGCTGCCTTATCTTAATACTAGAACAGCACATTATTCTCTGCTATTTAAAAAAGATTTTAAAAAGCACTGGGCCTCTTCGGATCAAGCATTTATTTTTAAAAAAGCTCCTTCGTTTCATGAAGTTGTCTAGAACAATAATAAAGCAGTCTTTTTAAAAAAGCAAGACTTAACAATTTGAATATTCTGCAGGCACTTATAGTTATTGACTTACCCCCTTGCATCCATTTTCAGCAGCCTGATTAGCACAAGAAAATAAAATTCTGCCTCTGCCTCCCAGCAATTTGCCCCCTTGCAGCATTAGTTTCACTTTCAGTTCTACCGGTGGCTGCAGCCTCAATCAGCTGAGGGTCCGGAAGCTGATAATCAGTTTCATAGAAACATAGAAGTCTGACGGCAGAAAAAGACCTCATGGTCCATCTAGTCTGCCCTTATACTATTTTCCTGTATTTTATCTCAGGATGGATATAAGTTTATCCCAGGCATGTTTAAATTCAGTGACTGTGGATTTACCAACCATTAAAAACACTTCCCTCCTGAACCTTATTTAACCCTTTAACATATTTAAATGTTTCGATCATGTCCCCCCTTTTCCTTCTGTCCTCCAGACTATACAGATTGAGTTCATGAAGTCTTTCCTGATACGTTTTATGCTTAAGACCTTCCACCATTCTTGTAGCCCATCTTTGGACCCGTTCAATTTTGTCAATATCTTTTTGTAGGTGAGGTCTCCAGAACTGAACACAGTATTCCAAATGTGGTCTTACCAGCGCTCTATATAAGGGGATCACAGTCTCCCTCTTCCTGCTTGTTATACCTCTAGCTATGCAGCCAAGCATCCTACTTGCTTTTCCTACTGCCCGACCGCACTGCTCACCCATTTTGAGACTCTCAGAAATCACTACCCCTAAATCCTTCTCTTCTGAAGTTTTTGCTAACACAGAACTGCCAATACAATACTCAGATTGAGGATTCCTTTTCCCCAAGTGCATTATTTTACATTTGGAAACATTAAACTGCGGTTTCCATTGCTTTGACCATTTATCTAGTAAAGCTAAATCATTTACCATATTACAGACCCCTCCAGGAATATCAACCCTATTGCACACTTTAGAGTCCTCGGCAAATAGGCAAACCTTCCCTACCAAACCTTCCCCTATGTCACTCACAAACATATTAAAAAGAATAGGACCCAGAACAGAACCTTGTGGCACACCGCTTGTCACCTGTCTCTGCTCAGAATACTCGCCATTAACAATAACTCTCTGATGTCTACGCTTGAGCCAGCTTGAAATCCACTGAACTATCCAGGGAGTTTCTTGGCTTAACAGGCTCTATTCTGTTTGCTTGAAGGAGGTAAATTGCTGGGAGGCAGAGGCCAAAGGATAGAGGTGGCTGCATGGGGCTGCATTCAGTGTATAAGATGCACCCAAGTTTTTACCCTGTTTTGGGGGTAAAAAAGGTGCATCTTATACTCCGAAAATACGGTACTAAGACTTTTATCCCACCTTTGCTACGTTGTAAGCAACTCGAGGCAGAGAACATATCTGATCCAGACAGTTCTCTATTGATCACGATTGGGACCGGCATTTCTGTTGCTAAGCAACATGGTTTTTAAGTGAGTCACACCTGATTTGTCAATCTGTTGCCATGGTCATGAAGTGAATCCGGCTTCCTTCATTGATTTTCGGGTCATTGGCTGGGAAGGTCACAGATATTGATCGCATGGCCCAGCCATCATAAATACATGATGGGTACCAAGCCCCATAATAATAATAATAATAATTATTATTATTATTTGTTAAATTTATATGCCACCCCTCTCCAAAGATAATTTTGGTCAAATAACCAGGGGGAATGTTGTGATAATTTTAAGTGCAAAGACCGGTCATAAATCACGCTTTTAGCATTTAGCAATAGCGTTTAGACTTTTATAGCGCTTCATAATGCTTTTACAGCCCTCTCTAAGCAGTTTACAGAGTCAGCCTCTTGCCCCCAACAATCTGGGTCCTCATTTGACCCACCTCGGAAGGATGGAAGGCCGAGTCAACCTTTTTTCACTGCCATTGTGACTTTGATCGCTAAACAAATGTTTGTAAGTTGAAGATTACTTGTATTCCTTCCTTCTCCTATTCACCCCATAACAACAGCCCTAGGAAGTGGTCTGTAGACACCCTGCTGGCTTTCATGCCTAAGACAGGAGCATAGTTGCCTCTAAGCTGAGCAGTGAGCAATCGCTCACTTAAAAATCATCATCAACTCAGAGTTTTCCAAACCTGCCCAGAAGCCGAGAGGGAAAGAGTGAGAGGGAAGGAGAGAGAGAGAGGAAGAGAGAGAAACAGATAGAAAAAAGAAAGGAAGGAAAAGAGAAAGAAAAAGAATGGGAGTAAGGAAGAGAGAAAGAAAATCAAAATCTAGTTTGAAACCAGCTCAACTATTTAAGTGGCATTTTGATATTGATAGAGTTGCCCTATTATGAGCTCACTGTTATAGACACACAGTACAGTATTTTATTTTGAAATTCTCGGAGGCAAAACAGGGTGGGTTTTTTGTTTGTTTGTTTATTTATTTATTTATTTATTTATTATTTCTGTGCCGCCCAGTCCCGAAGGGACTGCCGCTCAGACACTATACTTTTCCGCCCACCCCCCCAAAAAAATTAGAGGGAACACTGGACAGGAGTAGAACTCACAGCCTGTCCTAGTTTCTGGCCCAGTTCCTTAAATAGTATATCTCAGTTGAGTTGTAAGTTGAAGTTAGGTATTTCTCCCATGTCATCACTCTGCTAAAAAACTAATTCCCACAATACTGTCAAACCATCTAGTAAGGCTGTATTACTATTCTCATCTTTGCTGTTACCTAACTCCTTATCCTCTTATGGCTATAACTTTGTTGTTTGTATCTTACGATTTACATTGTTTTACTTAGTATCTGTTTATGATTTGTGTTGATTTCTTCTTTAGTATCTCTATCAGTATCTGTTGTATCTTATGATTTACTATGAATGCATTTGTATGATGACAATGATCATCATTTATCACTTATTGCTTGTATGTACACTAAGATCTTATGCTCCAAAGACAAATCCCTTGTGTGTCCAACTTGGCTGATAAAGATTACTATTCCTATTCCATTGTATCCTTGGCTGATAAAGATTACTATTGGCTGATAAAGATTACTATTCCTATTCCATTGTATCCTACCCTACCATGCCCTGCCCTGCTGTATCCTATCCTACCAACCAGCAGATACTCGATTCTACCACATACTGGATTCTATCATACTTGGCCAATAAAGAATACTATTCCTACTTTTTGTTTGTTTGTTTGTTTGTTTGATTGATTGATTTCTATGTCACCATTGGCTGCCGATCAATTTCCGGTCACAATTCAAAGTGTTGGTTATGACCTTTAAAGCCCTACATGGCATTGGACCAGAGTACCTCCGGAACCGCCTGCTACCGCATGAATCCCAGTGACCGATAAGGTCCCACAGAGTTGGCCTTCTCCGGGTCCCGTCGACTAAACAATGTCGTCTGGCGGGACCCAGGGGAAGAGCCTTCTCTGTGGCGGCCCCGGCCCCCTGGAATCAACTCCCCCCGGAGATTAGAATTGCCCCCACCCTCCTTGTCTTTCGTAAACTACTCAAGACCCACCAATACCGCCAGGCATGGGGGATTTGAGACATCTTTCCCCCAGGCTCCTTATAATTTATGTTTGGTATGTATGTGTTGTTTGGTTTTAATATGATAGGGTTTTTAGTTATTTCTTTTAATATTAGATTTGTGTCACTATAATATTGTTTTTATCATTGTTGTGAGCCGCCCCGAGTCTTCGGAGAGGGGCGGCATACAAATCTAATAAATAATAATAATAATAATAATAATAATTATTATTATTATTATTATTTATTAGATTTGTATGCCGCCCCTCTCCGAAGACTCGGGGCGGCTCACAACAATGATAAAAACAATTATTGTTGTTGTTGTTGTTGTTATTATTATTATTATTATTATTCTCCGGGGACTAGGAATATTCCTATTCCCTATTCTACTCTACTCTACTCTATCCTACTCTACCCTATCCTACTCTACCCTATCCTACCCTACCCTACTCTACCCTACCCTACTCTACTCTACCCGACTCTACTCTACCCTGCCCTGCCCTACTCTACCCTACCCTACTCTACCCTACCCTACTCTACTCTACCCTACCCTACCCTACTCTACTCTACCCTACCCTACTCTACCCTACCCTACTCTACCCTACCCTACCCTACCCTACTCTACCCTACCCTACCCTAATCTACCCTACCCTACTCTACCCTACTCTTATTCTGTTATTCTATTCTATTATTTCCTTTTCTATTTCTATTTCTGTTCCTGTTCTGTTCTGTTCTGTCCAACCTGGAGGGCCCCAGATTGAAACCCCCGAGACCTGAAGGTTTGGATACCATGCCAAAACACGCTCTATTAAATTGTGGTTTCTCGAATCCGTCCCCAATGGCTACGTTTGGACATAACAACAAGCCAAGCTCTTCAATCTGGTTTCTCCTCCTCCTTCTTTTAATGATCAATTAAAACGGAAAAACGATTTTGCGGTTTGGGAGAAGGGAAGAAGCGAACGAGCCTGATTCCCTCCCTTCTTCTCTCTAGGCAGACACTGCCTCCTGCGGAGACAGCCATGAGCAGCACACTCTCCCCGACAGATTACGACAGCTTGGAAATCCAGCAACAGTACAACGACATCAATAACCGCTGGGAGGTGGCTGACGAGGACTGGGACAATGAAAACAGCTCAGCCCGGCTGTTTGAACGCTCCCGTATCAAAGCTTTGGCAGGTAAGGGGATGGGCGGGGCGCCTGTTTTTTTATCCCTCTCCAAGCATCCTTTATTTCATGGTAAAGACATAACAGAATAAACATAGAAACATAGAAGTCTGACGGCAGAAAAAGACCTCCTGGTCCATCTAGTCTGCCCTTATACTATTTTCTGTATTTTATCTTAGGATGGATCTATGTTTATCCCAGGCAGGTTTAAATTCAGTTACTGTGGATTTACCTACCATGTCTGCTGGAAGTTTGTTCCAAGGATCTACTACTCTTTCAGTAAAATAATATTTTCTCATGTTGCTTTTGATCTTTCCCCCAACTAACTTCAGATTGTGTCCCCTTGTCCTTGTGTTCACTTTCCTATTAAAGACACTTCCCTCCTGGACCTTATTTAACCGTTTAATATGTTTAAATGTTTCGATCATGTCCCCCCTTTTCCTTCTGTCCTCCAGACTATACAGATTGAGTTCATGAATACAGATTGAGTTCATTAACTCAATAGTTGGAAAGAGATCTCAGAGGTCGTCTAGTTCGCCTGGTGCACCAGTCGCGGCCCTATCTGGACCGGGAGTCACTGCTCACAGTCACTCATGCCCTCATCACCTCGAGGCTCGACTACTGTAACGCTCTCTACATGGGGCTACCTTTGAAAAGTGTTCGGAAACTTCAGATCGTGCAGAATGCAGCTGCGAGAGCAATCATGGGCTTCCCCAGGCATGCCCATGTTACACCAACACTCCGCAGTCTGCATTGGTTGCCGATCAGTTTCCGGTCACAATTCAAAGTGTTGGTCATTACCTATAAAGCCCTTCATGGCACCGGACCAGGGTATCTACGAGACAGTCTTCTGCCGCACGAATCCCAGCGACCGGTTAGGTCCCACAGAGTGGGCCTTCTCCGGGTCCCGTCGACTAAACAATGTCGTTTGGCGGGACCTAGGGGAAGAGCCTTCTCTGTGGCGGCCCCAACCCTCTGGAATCAACTCCCCCCAGAGATTAGAATTTCCCCTACCCTCCTTGCCTTTCGTAAGCTCCTTAAAACCCACCTCTGTCGTCAGGCATGGGGGAATTGAGACATTCTTTCCCCCTAGGCCTTTATAATTTATGCATGGTATGTTGTGTGCACGTTTTTTTTAAATTATGGGTCTTTAACTTCGTATTATTAGATTTGTATTGTACATTGTTTCTGTCACTGCTGTGAGCCGCCCCGAGTCTAAGGAGAGCGGCGGCATACAAATTTAATAGATAGATAGATAGATAGATAGATAGATAGATAGATAGATAGATAGATTAGATAGATAGATAGATAGATAGATAGATAGATAGATAGATAGATAGATAGATAGATAGATAGATAGATAGATTAGATAGATAGATAGATAGATAGATAGATAGATAGATTAGATAGATAGATAGATAGATAGATAGATAGATAGATAGATAGATAGATAGATAGATAGATAGATTAGATAGGCAGACAGACAGACAGACAGACAGACAGGATAGACAGATAGATAGATAGATAGATAGGATAGATAGATAGATAGATAGATAGATAGATAGATAGGATAGATCGATAGATAGATAGATAGATAGATAGATAGATAGATAGATAGATAGATAGATTGGATAGATAGATAGATAGATAGATAGATAGATAGATAGATAGATAGATAGATAGGATAGATAGATAGATAGATAGATAGATAGATAGATAGATAGATAGATAGATAGATAGATAGATAGATAGATAGATAGATAGATAAATAAATAAATCTCTGCTCAGGCAGGAAACCCTATAACAGTGATGGCGAACCTTTTTTTCCCTTGAGTGCTGAAAGAGCGTGCGTGAGCACTATCGCGCAAGCGTGAGTGCCCACATCCATAATTCAATGCCCAGGGAGGGCGAAAACAGCTTCCCCCATTCCCCTGAAGGGCCTCCGTAGGCCGGAAATGGCCTGTTTCCCAACTTCTGATGGGCCCAGTAGGTTCGTGTTTTATTTATTTAGTTATTTGTTTGTTTGTTTATTGGATTTGTATGCCGCCTCTCTCTGTGGACTCGGGGCGGCTAACAACAGTGGTAAAAACAGCATGTGACAATCCAATACTAAAACAGCTAAAATCCCTTGTTATAAAACCAATCGCCACAGCTGAAAGATGGTTCTCCAATGTGAGCTGTGGATCGAGGAGGACGCCCAAGTTGCGGACCCTCTCCGAGGGGGTCAATAATTCCCCCCCCCCCAGGGTGATGGACGGACAGATGGAATTGTCCCTGGGAAAATTAGTTGTTCTTCTGTGCCCTTTTTCTAGAGTCTCAGCATCTTTTTTGGTGACCAAAACTGGATGGAATACTCCAAATGTGGTCTTATAAAGGGCATTATAAAGTGATGCTAACAGTTCGCGGGACCTTCATTGTATCCCTCCGTTAATGCAGCCTAGGACTGCATGCTTTTTCAGAGCATGTGCAGAGTGTGTGGCCTTTCTGCTCGCAGGACTAACCCCTTGACTTTGTAGGCTTGGTACTTTAAAAAGAAATTGGTTTGGGAAAGTTACAGGCGGATGAACGCATGCTTTGAATTCCAGAAGGGTTCATTGCATTAAGCAATTTTCTGCAGACTCAGCCAGCTGTGGCTTACTCATTAGCCATGACTCCACTTCTCCATCCAACATTTGTATTATCCACGCCGGGCCCATGTTGCACGCTAAACCATGGCGCTTTTGTTGCAAGAGACAATCCGGAGCTAGATGGAGAAATAGATTAGTGACGAAACCAAATTGCACTTGGCTGAATTCAACTAACATGCTCGGCTTAAGCCCAAATCTCTGTTACCGCTTAGCATTTAATTTCTGGATTTGCACAGCATTCTTAATTGTGGTTGCTGAAGTACTCTTATTTTCTGGTTTATATTCTACAGTTAACCATAAACTAACCAAACAGGATGAGTACACACACAACATGCTAAACCACAGGAGGTAACCCAGTTTGAAAGTGAGCCAGTGGAATGTGAATGCAGCTTGCTAGTGGCTCAGGTATAGGTAGTCCGCGCCCATTAGACTTTGGACCACAATTGAGCCCAAAATTTCTCTTGCTGACCCATTTTAGAAACATAGAAACATAGAAGACTGACGGCAGAAAAAGACCTCATGGTCCATCTAGTCTGCCCTTATACTATTTTCTGTATTTTATCTTAGGATGGATCTATGTTTATCCCAGGCATGTTTAAATTCAGTGACTGTGGATTTACCAACCACGTCTGCTGGAAGTTTGTTCCAAGGATCAGTAAAATAATATTTTCTCATGTTGCCTTTGATCTTTCCCCCAACTAACTTCAGATTGTGTCCCCTTGTTCTTGTGTTCACTTTCCTATTAAAAACACTTCCCTCCTGAACCTTATTTAACCCTTTAAGATATTTAAATGTTTCGATCATGTCCCCCCCTTTTCCTTCTGTCCTCCAGACTATACAGATTGAGTTCATGAAGTTTTTCCTGATACGTTTTATGCTTAAGACCTTCCACCCTTCTTGTAGCCCGTCTTTGGACCCCTTCAATTTTGTCAATATCTTTTTGTAGGTGAGGTCTCCAGAACTGAACACAGTATTATTCCAAATGTGGTCTCACCAGCACTGTATATAGCGGGATCATTATCTCCCTCTTCCGGCTTGTTATACCTCTAGCTATGCAGCCAAGCATCCTACTTTACAATCTTTCTCGCCACGGTTGTTAAGTGAATCACTGGAGGTGTTCAGTTAGTAACGCGGTTATTTAGTGACCTCTGGCTTCCTCGTTTTTTTTTTCCTTGCCGGAAGGTCACGTGACCTCGGGACACTGCAACCGTTGTAAATACGAGTCGGTTGTAAGTGTGAAAAATAGTCCTAAGTCACACCTATCCAGTGCCATTGTAACTTCGAAGAGTCCCTGTGAATGATCTGTTGTCATTTGAGGACTACCTGTAGTAAGTGAAATCATCCTGTGGGATCCACTTGGTCTTTTCTGGATCTGGGCCGTAGAAATATTCAATGAATATGAAAATATGTAGTGTGGCCATGAAAATTTATTTATTTTATTTATTTATTTGATTTTTATGCCGCCCTTCTCCTTAGACTCAGGGCGGCTTACAACATGTTAGCAATGGCACTTTTTAACAGAGCCAGCATATTGCCCCCACAATCCGGGTCCTCATTTGACCCACCTCGGAAGGAGGGAAGGCTGAGTCAACCTTGAGCCGGTGATGAGATTTGAACCGCTGACCTACAGATCTACAGTCAGCTTCAGTGGCCTGCAGTACAGCACTCTACCTGCTGCGCCACCCCAGCTCTTATCATCCTGGACATAAATTGTTTCAACTCCTACCCTCAAAACGTCACTATGGAGCACTGCACACTAAGACAACTAGACACAAGGACAGTTTTTCCCCCAAACGCCATCACTCTGCTAAACAAATAATTCCCTCACCACTGTCTAACTATTTACTAAGTCTACACTACTATTAATCTTCCCATCGTTCCTATCACCCATCTCCTCCCACTTATGACTGTATCACTTTAGCTTGTTGCTTGTATCTTTATGATTTATATTAATATTGATTATTATATTGATTGCTTATTTGTATCCTATGACAATCATTAAGTGTTGTACCTCATTATTCTTGACAAATGTATCTTTTATGTACACTGATAACATATGCGCCAAAGACAAATTCTTTGTGTCCAATCACACTTGGCTGATAAATAATTCTGTTCTGTTCTGTTCTATTCCATTCCATTCCAGCGACCGATTAGGTCCCACAGAGTCGGCCTTCTCCGGGTCCCGTCAACTAAACAATGTCGTTTGGCGGGCCCCAGGGGAAGAGCCTTCTCTGTGGCGGCCTCGGCTCTCTGGAACCAGCTCCCTCCAGAGATTAGAACTGCCCCTACCCTCCTTGCCTTTCGTAAACTCCTCAAAACCCACCTTTGTCGTCAGGCATGGGGGAACTGAGATATCTCCTCGGGCCTATACAATTTATGTATGGTATGTTTGTATGTATGTCTGCTTAATGGGTTTTTAAAAAATATTTTAAATTGTAAATTATTAGATTTGTTATGAACTGTTTTATTGTGTTGTGAGCCGCCCCGAGTCTACGGAGAGGGGCGGCATACAAATCTAATAAGTAAGTAAGTAAGTAAGTAAGTAAGTAAGTAAGTAAGTAAGTAAGTAAGTAAGTAAGTAAGTAAGTAAATAAGTAAGTAAGTAAGTAAGTAAATAGGTAAATGAGTAAGTAAGTAAGTAAATAGGTAAATAAGTAAGTAAGTAAGTAAATAAGTAAGTAAGTAAATAAGTAAGTAAGTAAATAAGTAAGTAAGTAAATAAGTAAGTAAATAAGTAAGTAAGTAAATAAGTAAGTAAGTAAGTAAGTAAGTAAGTAAATAAGTAAATAAGTAAATAAGTAAGTAAGTAAGTAAATAAGTAAGTAAGTAAGTAAATAAGTAAGTAAGTAAGTAAGTAAATAGGTAAATAAGTAAGTAAATAAGTAAATAAGTAAGTAAATAAGTAAATAAGTAAGTAAATAAGTAAGTAAGTAAGTAAATAAGTAAATAAGTAAGTAAATAAGTAAGTAAGTAAGTAAGTAAATAAATAAATAAATAAATAAATAAATAAATTCCACTCCACTCCACTTCACTCTATGTTATATTCTATATCCTATTCTATATTCTATTCCATTCCTATTCCATCTGCAATTCTGTTTCTCGTGGATCAGCCTTACCTGGGAGAAACTGAGGGCACTAATGGAGTTTGTTCTAGCTCGCTTCAACAGTCCAGAGCAGCAATTTCTCTCTCTTTATCTTGTTTTTTGACTGCCGCCCTTTGCTCTCCCTTTGGATGAGCTCACGTACGGAGTCACCTGTCTCCTTTATTCCTTTCTAATTCTGTCTGGAAAGGGGAGAGAATTGTTTATGGGCCTAAGCTAAGGAGCCCATAGAGAAAAGTCTGACCCTGCAGATCCCAAGAGGCTGGGATTCCTCATATAGGCAGATCTGGAGGTGAGGAGGTAGGAAAAGAGAGGAAGGTACAAGCTGGCTGCTAAGCGAGACCGTTGTTAAGTGAATTTTTGCCCCGTTTTAAAAACTCTTCTTGCCCGCAAATCTCTGCAGTTGATAAGTTAATAGCTCGGTGGTTAAGCGAATCTGGCTTCCCCATGGACTTTCCTTGTCAGAAGGTCGCAAAAGGGGACACACACCCACGCCCTGGGACACTGCGCCCATCATAAATATGAATCAGTGGCCCAGAGTCTGAGTTTAATCATGTGGCTAAGGGGATGCTGCAAAGGTTGTTAAGTGTGTGAAAAATGCCCGCTTTTTTCCCAACTTTGAATAGTCACTAAACGAACTGTTGAACTGTTTTTATTTGGACTTCCAAGATCCAGGAGGAGGTTGGAGAATTAGAGCTGCTCCTTGGAGTGGCGTTCCCGCCGGGGTTATGATTGGAAAGGTAGTTTAAAGATCATCTAGCTCAGTGATGGCAAACCCTTTTTTATGGCTCGGGTGCCAAAAGGGTGCCCAAACCCATAATGCAATGTCCCCTCCCCCCCATGTGCACAAGCTTGGGGAGAGCGAAAATCAGCTGGCTTGCGCTGGAGCTCAGATATGGTTCTGCGTGCCATAGTTTCGCCATCGTCCCTGCTTACTGCAGGAACCGATTAAGCTAACTCCAGCAGGTCCATTGAAAAGCTCTAATTTATTCATTGTTTATTAGATTTTAATTTTGCCTTAACTAGAGAAACAGAAATATAGAAGTCTGACGGCAGAAAAAGACCTCCTGGTCCATCTAGTCTGCCCTTATACTATTTCCTGTGTTTTATCTTACGATGGATCTATGTTTATCCCAGGCATGTTTAAATTCAGTTACTGTGGATTTATCTACCACGTCTGCTGGAAGTTTGTTCCAAGGATCTACTACTCTTTCAGTAACATAATATTTTCTCATGTTGCTTTTGACCTTTCCCCCAACTAACTTCAGATTGTGTCCCCTTGTCCTTGTGTTCACTTTCCTATTAAAAACACTTCCCTCCTGGACCTTATTTAACCCTTTAACATATTTAAATGTTTCGATCATGTCCCCCCTTTTCCTTCTGTCCTCCAGACTATACAGATGGAGTCCATGAAGTCTTTCCTGATACGTTTTATGCTTAAGACCTTCCACCATTCTTGTAGCCCGTCTTTGGACCCATTCAATTTCATCCATCTCTTTTTGTAGGTGAGGTCTCCAGAACTGAACACAGTATTATTCCAAATGTGGTCTCACCAGCGCTCTATATAGCGGGATCATAATCTCCCTCTTCCTGCTTGTTGTACCTCTAGCTATGCAGCCAAGCCTCCTACTTGCTTTCCCTACCGCCTGACTGCACTGTTCACCCATTTTGAGACTGTCAGAAATCACTACCCCTAAATCCTTTTCTTCTGAAGTATTTGCTAACTATAAGTAAATCAAGATGTTGAACCTATGTAAAACTCCTTCCTCCTCCTCGCCCCCCTCCCTTCCCAGACAACAACAACCCTGCAAGGAGACCCAAAGTGAGACAGAGCTGAGAGAGAGTGACTGGCCCAAACCTACCCATGCCTAAAGTGGGACTACAATTCACCATCTCCTGGTGTCTAGGCTGGCACCAAGCCATGCTGATCTTCAAACAGAGGCATTGTTGCTCGCGCACTATGCTCCAAGTCGTTATTTGGTTAATCTGCTTTTTAACTCAGCAGGCTCTGACAATCCAGGCCTGGCAAAATTGCAAATGATGGTCTGTTGCTGAATCTGTGTTGCAAATCCAACCCTTTGTGGCTTTACTCAGCTGACTACGGTTAAGCTGTTACGACTGCCTGGTGTGATGTAATGGCTGTTATTACCTTTATTATTTTTTTCTATTTTGGACCCTCCCTGCACAGCATTGGGAGAATGAGAACCAAGGATAAAGCTATCTTTGCTTAAGGAATGTAGAATAGAATAGAATAGAATACGTAGCTTCTGCTCTGGCAATATCACACTACTGACCAGAGCCTACAAAACCTATGCCAGGCCCATCCTCGAATATAGCTCATCTGTCTGGAACCCTCACCACATCTCAGACATCAACACTCTCGAAAACGTCCAAAAATATTTCACCAGAAGAGCCCTTCACTCCTCCACTCGAAACAGAATACCCTACGAAAATAGACTAACTATCCTGGGTCTTGAAAGCTTAGAACTGCGGCGCCTAAAACAAGATTTAAGTATTGCCCACAAAATCATTCGCTGTAATGTCCTTCCGGTCAACGACTACTTCAGCTTCAACCGCAACAACACAAGAGCATGCAACAGCTTCAAACTCAATGTTAATCGCTCCAAACTTGACTGTAAAAAATATGACAGTTCTGGAGACCTCACCTGCAAAAAGATATTGACAAAATTGAACGGGTCCAAAGACGGGCTACAAGAATGGTGGAAGGTCTTAAGCATAAAACGTATCAGGAAAGACTTCATGAACTCCATCTGTATAGTCTGGAGGACAGAAGGAAAAGGGGGGACATGATCGAAACATTTAAATATGTTAAAGGGTTAAATAAGGTCCAGGAGGGAAGTGTTTTTAATAGGAAAGTGAACACAAGAACAAGGGGACACAATCTGAAGTTAGTTGGGGGAAAGATCAAAAGCAACGTGAGAAAATATTATTTTACTGAAAGAGTAGTAGATCCTTGGAACAAACTTCCAGCAGACGTGGTTGGTAAATCCACAGTGACTGAATTGAAACATGCCTGGGATAAACATAGATCCATCGTAAGATAAAACACAGGAAATAGTATAAGGGCAGACGAGATGGACCATGAGGTCTTTTTCTGCCGTCAGTCTTCTATGCTTCTATGAGACAGAAGCCAAGGACATCGCGCGGACAACCTTGAGACGGCTTTCCATGAGGGTTTATTGTTCACAAACACAGTCTTGAGTAATCGCGCCGTCTCCCAGCCGAAGGAAGGCCGGACCCGAGCAGCAAGTCCCTCTCTATTGCATCCCTCTGGCCCTCTTCTGTAAACAGGGCGGCGGGAATGGCAAGGGGAAGATTGCAAGAGCAGTCTGGGGAAGGGCAGCTAACAGCCACTTAATGACAGCTTAGGATGATAGCCAGCAGGGTGGGGTGTGTGGGCAGGCAGGAAATACTGGAAGCAGGTGTAGAAGGAAGGGGTAACATCGGCAGTTTGCATCGTTGCTTTGCGTGGGGAGACAAATCATCTCTAAAACATATGGATAAAGTTGAACGGGTCCAAAGAGGGGCTACAAAAATGGTGGAAGGTCTTAAGCATAAAACGTATCAGGAAAGACATGCGTGGCTGTATCATTAACTCTTGTTCTGAATCCAAGGAGGAGCTAGATAATTGATCTCCTTCTGAGATGTCTGCCACACTCTCCTCCTCCCTGTCACTCATGTCTTCTTGGTCAGAGGAGCCTTCTTCAACAGATTCCACCGGGGGGGGGGGGGGGGCAAACAGGCCTGCAGCATGTGGATGTCTCCCCCACATCCACAGTCCTTGGGGCAGGAGCTGGGCCAGAGATAACCACAAATAACAACAACAACAACAATAATAATAATTTATTAGATTTGTATGCTGCCCCTCTCCGAAGACTCGGGGCGGCTCACAACAATAATAAAAGGCAATATAACAGTAGAACAAATCTAATATTAAAAATATATATATATATATATAAAACCCCACCAATTAAAACCATACAACACATACATACCAAACATAAAATATAAAAGCCTGGTGGAGGTGCCTTAGTTCCCCCATGCCTGGCGATATAGGTGGGTCTTGAGTAATTTGCGAAAGACAAGGAGGGTGGAGGCCGATCTAATATCCGGGGGGGAGTTGATTCCAGAGGGCCGGGGCCGCCACAGAGAAGGCTCTTCCCCTGGAGCCCGCCAAGCGACATTGTTTGTTTATTTTATTTATTTATTTATTCATTCATTCATTCATTCATTTATTAAATTTGTAACATTGTTTGGTCGACGGGACCCGGAGAAGGCCAATTCTGTGGGACCTTATCGGCCGCTGGGATTCGTGCGGTGGAAGGCGGTTCCGGAGGAAACTAGCTGCTCAATCTAAAAGCCTCTATTGATGGAGCACCCACAATTTCTGGAAAAGGTTCATTCCACTGGTTGATAGTTCACCCTGCCAGGAACTTCCTCTTTAGTTCCAGGTTGCATCTTTCCTTTGTTAGTTTCCATTCGTTGCTTCTTGTCTTGCCTTTTGGTATTTTGGGGGGATAGGTCAACCCCCTCTTCTTGGTGGCAACTCCCTAGGTATCATAGAAGAACAGAACAGAATAGAACAGAACAGAATATACAGTAGTACCTCTAGATACGAGCTGCTCCACATGCGAGTATTCCAAGTTACGAGCCACGAGGGGAGAGAAATTTCTGTTCCAGACCCGAGCTCAAATTCGGGATACGAGCCGAGCGTCCACCAGGTGGCGCAAGAATCCTTGCTTCTGGTTATCTCGGAGGGGAAAAACAAAGTCTAAAGCCATTTGTTCCAGATACCAGTTGTTCGACATACAAGCTCCCTTCTGGAACGAATTAAACTCGTATCTAGAGGTACTACTGTAATATAATTCTTTATTGGCCAAGTGTGATTGGACACACAAGGAGTTTGTCTTTGGTGCCTATGCTCTCAGTGTACATAAAAGAAAAAAGATACATTTGTCAAGCATCATGTGGTACAACAGCACATAATGATTGTCATAGGGTACAAATAAGGAATCAGATAACAATATTAATATAAATCGTAAGGATACAAGCAACACGTTACAGTCATAAGTGGGAGGAGATGGGTGATAGGAACGATGAGAAAAACTAGTAGTAATAGCAATGCAGCTTTAGTGAATAGTTGGACAGTGTTGAAGGAATTACAGTAATACCTTGTCTTACAAACCTAATTGGTTCCGGGATGAGGTTCTTAAGGTGAAAAGTTTGTAAGACGAAACAATGTTTCCCATAGGAATCAATGGAAAAGCGATTAATGCGTGCAAGCCCAAAATTCACCCCTTTTGCCAGCCGAAGCGCCCGTTTTGCGCTGCTGGGAATCCCCTGAGGCTCCCCTCCCACCTCCGGACCTCTGTGTTTTTGCGATGCTGCGATTTCACTGAGGCTCCCCTCGCTGTGAAACCCCACCTCCGGACTTCTGTTGCCAGCGAAGCGCCCATTTTTTGCGCTGCAGGGATTCCCCTGCAGCATCACAAAAACACGGAAGTCCGGAGGTGGGGTTACCCATGGAGGGGAGCCTCAGGGGAATCCCAGTAGCTCAAAAACGGGGGCTTCGCTGGCAACGGAAGTCCGGAGGCGGGGCATCTCAGCGGCGGCGGTGGGTTTGTAAGGTGAAAATAGTTTGTAAGAAGGGGCAAAAAAATCTTAAACCTCGGGCTTGTATCTCGAAAAGTTTGTATGACGAGGCGTTTGTAAGATAAGGTGTCACTGTATTTGTTTAGCAAGGTGATGGCGTTCTGGAATAAAAACTGTTCTTGCGTCTAGTAATTCTTGGGTGCAGTGCTCTATAGCAGTGATTTTCAACCTTTTTTGAGCCATGGCACATTTTTTACATTTACAAAACCCTGGGGTATATTGAGGGGGGGACGGCTAAAAAAAGTTTGGACAAATGTTTTCTCTCTCTCTTCCTCCCTTTCACTCTTTCTCTCTCCCTCCCTCTTTCTCTCCCTTCTTCTTTTTTCTCTCTCTCTCTCCATCCCTCTTTCTTTCTCCCTTCCTTCCTCTCTTTTTTGCTCTCTTTCTCCCTCCCTCCCTCCCTCTATGTCTTTCTCTCTCCCACCTTCCCTCCCTCCCTCTCTCTCTCTTTCTCTCTCTCTCTTGCTCTCTCTTGCTTTCTTTCTCTCTCTTGTTCCCTTTCTCTCTCTCTTGCTTTCTTTCTTTCTCTCTCTTTCTTTCTCTCTCTCTCTTTCTTTTTCTCTCTCTTTCTTTCTCTCTCTCTTGTTTTCTTTCTCTCTCTCTTGCTTTCTTTCTCTCTTTTTCTCTCTTGCTTTCTTTCTCTCTCTCTTGCTTTCTTTCTCTCTTGTTTTCTTTCTCTCTTGCTTTCTTTCTCTCTCTCTCTCTTGTTTTCTTTCTTTCTCTCTATCTCTTGCTTTCTCTCTCTCTCTCTTGCTTTCTTTCTCTCTTTCTTTCTCTCTATCTCTTGTTTTCTTTCTCTCTTTCTCTCTTTTTCTCTCTTGCTTTCTTTCTTTCTCTCTCTCTTGCTTTATTTCTCTCTTGCTTTCTTTATTTCTCTCTCTTGCTTTCTTTCTCTCTCTCTTGCTTTCTTTCTCTCTCTCTATCTCTTGCTTTCTTTCTCTCTCTCTTCCTTTCTTTCTCTCTTTCTTTCTCTCTATCTCTTGTTTTCTTTCTCTCTCTCTATCTCTTGCTTTCTTTCTCTCTTTCTCTCTTTTTCTCTCTTGCTTTCTTTCTTTCTCTCTATATCTTTCTTTCTTTCTCTCTCTCTTGCTTTCTTTCTCTCTTTTTCTCTCTCTCTTGCTTTCTTTCTCTCTCTCTTGCTTTCTTTCTCTCTCTTGTTTTCTTTCTCTCTTGCTTTCTTTCTCTCTCTCTCTCTCTCTCTCTCTCTTGCTTTCTTTCTCTCTCTCTCCTGTTTTCTTTCTCTCTCTGAGCTTCGCGGCACACCTGACCATGTCTCATGGCACACTAGTGTGCCACGGCACACTGGTTGAAAAACACTGCTCTATAGTGCTCTATAGCTGAAACAATTTATGTCCAGGGTGTAAATATTAATGTCCAAGCAAATATTTTCAAAGCCCTCTTTTTGACTCATGCAGCATCCAGGTCCTCATTGGAAGGCAGGTTGGCATTATCCTCCGAAGTCTGTGTTTGTTGGGTTGCAGAACGGAACCTGATCAGAACACGCAGTGGAACAAATCACCTCTTGTCTCTTGTTGGCTAAACTTCTGGCCTTAAGATGACTCCAGTGTGATTCAAAAAAACTTACCTAGGAAAAACACAGATGGGATTTTTCCAGCTCTCCTTGGTTATTGAGAGAAAGGGTTCTCCACCCCCCCACCCCCCCAGTTCTGGATGATGGTGAGTTGATTTATCTCCAGAAATCAATGTGGAGAAACCCTCTCTAGGGGCAGTCATTTTGTCTCTAAAGCCCACAGCAAGCTGGGGCTTTATGGTCAGACAAAAGGATGTAAATCTTTCATTGTTTGGGCCCTGGCTGCTGTCTGAGTTCATCTGTTCATCCCCCCCTCTGCTTTTTCTTTGGGCGATGCCTACAGGGTTAATCCAAAGTCACGTTTCTTTGGGAAAAAACCCCCAGAAAGGCCATTACATTCGTCGCTTTCTGAAACATTCTGTTTCTGATGAAATTGAACGGGTCCAAAGACGGGCTACAAAAATGGTGGAAGGTCCCAAGCATAAAACGTATCAGGAAAGACTTCATGAACTCAATCTGTATAGTCTGGAGGACAGAAGGGAAAGGGGGGGACACGATCGAAACATTTAAATATGTCAAAGGGTTAAATAAGGTTCAGGAGAGAAGTCTTTTTAATAGGAAAATGAACCCAAGAACAAGGAGGCACAGTCTGAGGTTAGATGGGGGAAAGATCGGAAGCAACGTGAGAAAATAATTATTGTACTGAAAGAGTCGTAGAGGCTTGGAACAAACTTCCAGCAGAGGTGGTTGGTAAATCCACAGTCACTGAATTTAAACCTGCCTGGGATAAACATAGATCCATCCTAAGATGAAAAATACAGGGAATAGTATAAGGGCAGACTAGATGGACCATGAGGTCTTTTTCTGCCCTTAATCTTCTATGTTCCTATGTTTCTACTCTCTCTCTATATATATATATGGGGTCTTTTAAATATTTTTAAACAGTAATTTAGATTTGTTGTAAATTGTTTTCACTTTGTTGTGAGCCGCCCTGAGTCTGAGGAGAGAGGTGGCATACAAACCTAAATAATAAATAATAAATATTAATAAATAAATAAATAAATATATATATATATATATATGTGTGTGTGTGTGTGTGTGTGTGTGTGTGTGTGTGTGTGTGTAGGTTGTTCTGAGTTCGGGTTTTGCCCTGTGTAATGTTTTGCATGTTTTGCATATATATATTTGTTTTCGTAGATTTTCACGGGTATATGTATGTAGATTGTTCTGAGTTCGGGTTATATATATATATATATATATATATATATATATATATATATATATATATTACAATGAAATATTTATCAGTTTCTTAATATTCTAGGATTTAGTGCTTTGCTTGCCTACGAAATGGGTTGTCACACTATTCAGCGTCAATTTTACACAGTAATGGCACTCTGGACAGTTCATTATGCCCACTTTACAGAGAGAGAGAGAGAGAGAAAAAACCCCAGCTTTGTTCTGATAAAAGACTTCATGAGTCAGATCTTACGGGCGGGTTTACGCATCGTTTTAAAACTTGAATTAGCTTTTAAATTCAGTGTGTGTGTGGTTTTTTGGTTTCTTTTTAATGGCCCGCCGTGTTGTGCAAATCCAAACCGTCTCATTGGTTTAGAGTTCAGTGTCTGATGCAAATTCAGAAAACGGGTGTTTCAGGAAGCAGGTGTAACAACGGCAAAGTAAAACTCAAGAGGAAGGTTACTTTAGAGTCAAACACTTTTAAATGTGATGCATCAAAAAATAAAAAAAAGGCGGGGACCGTACTCCATCTCAAACCAGGAGTGGAGAAAGGGTGGGAGAAGTTTCACAAGGATCGCTCTGGAAACTTATTTATTTATTTATTCATTTATTTATTCATTTGTCCAATACACAAATACATAGGAAGAAAAATAGACATGTAGTAATATATATATAAGGGTAAAGTGAACTTAGAGGAAAGGATATATGAAAGAAACATAGAAACATAGAAGACTGACGGCAGAAAAAGACCTCATGGTCCATCTAGTCTGCCCTTATACTATTTCCTGTGTTTTATCTTAGGATGGATCTATGTTTATCCCAGGCATGTTTAAATTCAGTGGCTGTGGATTTACCAACCAGGTCTGCTGGAAGTTTGTTCCAAGGATCTACTACTCTTTCAGTAAAATAATATTTTCTCATGTTGCTTTTGATCTTTCCCCCAACTAACTTCAGATTGTGTCCCCTTGTTCTTGTGTTCACTTTCCTATTAAAAACACTTCCCTCCTGAACCTTATTTAACCCTTTAACATGTTTAAATGTTTCGATCATGTCCCCCCTTTTCCTTCTGTCCTCCAGACTATACAGATTGAGTCCATGAAGTCTTTCCTGATACGTTTTATGCTTAAGACCTTCCACCATTCTTGTAGCCCGTCTTTGGACCCGTTCAATTTGGTCAATATCTTTTTGTAGGTGAGGTCTCCAGAACTGAACACAGTATTATTCCAAATGTGGTCTCACCAGCGCTCTATATAAGGGGATCACAATCTCCCTCTTCCTGCTTGTTATACCTCTAGCTATGCAGCCAAGCATCCTACTTGCTTTTCCTACTGCCCGACCACACTGCTCACCCATTTTGAGACTGTCAGAAATCACTACCCCTAAATCCTTCTCTTCTGAAGTTTTTGCTAACACAGAACTGCCAATGCAATACTCAGATTGAGGATTCCTTTTCCCCAAGTGCATTGGGGTAAATAAGGGTAAAGTGAACTTAGAGAAAGGATATATGAAAGAAATATATATATATATATATGATAAGTGAGAGAAAGGAAAGACAATTGGACAGGGGACAAAAGGCACACCAGTGCACTTATGTACGCCCCTACTAACCCAGAACTGGGGGGGGGGACCCTTTGCTGTCACCCAGCACTTACTTATTTTATTTATTCATTTATTTATTGGATTTGTATGCCGCCCCTCTCTGTGGACTTGAACCCTGGCCTGCAGTGAAGGACAAAACCTAAAGCTATTATTTATCTATCTATTTATCTATTTATAAAGCCCTTCATGGCACCGGACCAGATTACCTCAGGGACCGCCTTCTGCCGCACGAATCCCAGTGGCCAGTTAGGTCCCACAGAGTGGGTCTTCTCCGGGTCCCGTCAACTAAACAATGCCACTTGGCGGGACCCAGGAGAAGAGCCTTCTCTGTGGCGGCCCCGGCCCTCTGGAACCAACTCCCCCCCGGAGATTAGAATTGCCCCCACCCTCCTTGCCTTTCGCAAGCTACTTAAAACCCACCTCTGCCGCCAGGCATGGGGGAATTAAGACTTTTTCCTCCCCCTAGGCCGTTACAACTGTATACATGGTATGTTTGTATGTATGTTTGGTTTTTATATATTAAGGGGTTTTAATTTGCTTTTAGTATTGGATTTTATTGTATATTGTTCATGATTGTTGTTAGCCGCCCCGAGTTTTCAGAGAGGGGCGGCACATAAATCCAATAAAATATAATATGAATAAAATACAAATAATATTTATCTATTCAATTAAATCTATCTATTTCAATTTAACAATGAATAATATTCAGGTCGAGTCTTGGCTAAAGTGCTCAAATTTGCAAGTTTCAGACTGCTTCGCTGT
Organism: Erythrolamprus reginae; assembly: GCF_031021105.1. Taxonomy (NCBI): domain Eukaryota; kingdom Metazoa; phylum Chordata; class Lepidosauria; order Squamata; family Dipsadidae; genus Erythrolamprus; species Erythrolamprus reginae. Next base: position 5,727,504 of record NC_091962.1, on the reverse strand, counting down.
GCCCGTGTTTCGGTGTGTGTGCCCGCCAGCCGAGTTTCCCTCTTTCATGTCTGCCCAAAGCTCAACACACACACACACACACACCACAAAAACACACCCCCTCTGCCATTCGGAGCAGCCCGACCTGTTTTTATGTAAATCTCCCCCGAGCCTCCCTTTTTCCCTCCCTCCCTGGGAGGGGGGTTTGGCAAACTCCCTTTGAAGTGTTCCAGTTGTACCAAGGTGCTTTCTTTCGCTTGCTTCCTTCTACCTGGGCCCAGCTGTGGTTGGCTTGGCAGTTGGTTGGCCACACAGTGGGAAGAGGCAGGCAAGGCATTGGGGGCTCCCAACTGGGGTGGGGGGGAGAGGAGGAGGAGGAGGAGGAGTACCGTAGCTGGGCACGATGTTCCAGAGCGAGACCGATATGATGGAGGTGATCCAGGGTCCTTCTCCCACCCCCGAGCTGTCCCCTGCAGCTTTTATCAACGCCGTGCAGTACGCCAACGTCCTGGAGGGCAGGTTCAAGCAACTTCAAGGTAGGGAAGGGGGGAGATTTGTGGGGAGTTGGAGGGGGTGGGTGACATGGGCGCATCGTGGCTGGAATCTTTAAATCCTTAAAAAATCTCCCTTCCCTCTACCTAGGGGGAAAAAAACAGCCCTTAATCCATAAGGTGGTGCCAGGAATTAGCTCAACACACGCCGGCTGGATTTGCAAGGGGCAAAGCCGAGCTTGGATTTTGGGAGGGCTGGGGGTAGGGGTGTGTGTGTGGGGAGGCTGTGCCCCACTTAAGGAGACACCGGAAGAGCAGGACAAGCCCCCAGATACGTGGGAGGTGGACTCACAGCTACTATCTCTGCTTCCAAGTTGGCTGTGCCTTTCGTTAGCCCTGATTCCGTGGCCATTGGCGTGGCGATGAACGGTCATCATCGCATAACCATCACCTCCGCTTCCCCTGCCTTCATTCAAACAACCAGCTTTCTCCCCCCCCCCCTCCCATTCCCTTGCTCTAAATATCTTTTAGCAGTTCTCCCACCAGGGCAACTTGATGGGCTACGTGGTCCCAACATGTCCCTTTGGGGGGGAGGTGGGGGAAAACGGCCAGTTTAAAATTGAGCCTCATGCTTGCCGTCCCGCCTTTCCCAGCTAAACATTCAACGTTCGTAGAGATGACACTTGAACTGACCTTGGATGTAAATAGGGGTGGGGGGGTGCTTTTAAGACTCTTTAAGAACCGGAAAAGCAGCACTCGGAGCCACCCCAGGAGAAAACACGCTTTCAAAACTCACATTTTTCTTTTCGCGCACGAAAACCGGCACCCGCCTAGTTTTGGAGAGGAATAGAGTCTTAAAACAAGGGTCTCCAAACTTGGTGACTTGGAGACTTGCGGGCTTCAACTCCCAGAGTCCTCCAGCCAGGAACACCCCTGGTTTAAAAATCTGGGTGCCACTTATCTCACTTTCTTGCATTCTCCCAAAAAAAGAGGACTGTCCTGGATTGCATTCGAGCCGGCAGCGTCTTTCCCCCCAGTTAATTAAGAGGCAGCGTAAAAACAGGGCTTTTCAAAGTTTTGACAGCCTTGCGATGCCTTTCAGGGATTTAGAAACATAGAAACATAGAAGTCTGACGGCAGAAAAAGACCTCATGGCCCATCGAGTCTGCCCTTATACTATTTTCTGTATTTTATCTTAGGATGGATCTATGTTTATCCCAGGCATGTTTAAATTCAGTTCCTGTGGATTTATCTACCACGTCTGCGGGAAGTTTGTTCCAAGGATCTACTACTCTTTCAGTCAAATAATATTTTCTCATGTTGCTCTTGATCTTTCCCCCAACTAACTTCAGATTGTGTCCCCTTGTTCTTGTGTTCACTTTCCTATTAAAAACACTTCCCTCCTGGACCTTATTTAACCCTTTAATATATTTAAATGTTTCAATCATGTCCACAGTAACTGAATTTAAACATGCCTGGGATAAACATAGATCCATCCTAAGATAAAATACAGAAAATGGTATAAGGGCAGACTAGATGGACCAGGAGGTCTTTTTCTGCCGTCAATCTTCTATGTTTCTATGTTTCTATAAACAAGGAAGGAAAGAAGGAAAGAAAGAGAAGGAAGAAAGGAGACGGGGCAGTATTTATTATCGGTTGCACTGATAAAAGCCAGCCCCCCCTTAAAATAAACCCCTTCCTCCCCCCCTCCCCAATCCAGCCTTGATCCTAAACTCTGAACTTTCCTCCCACCCAGATGCCTTTTTGTGATAAGGAGAGGTGGGGTCAGATAATAGCGGCGGTGGGGTTTATGGCAAGCGAAGAAAAGGCAGTTTTATGCCTTTGCAATTATTGCCTGTTACAGAGATTGGGGTTTAAGTGCCGGGTGATTCCACAGCAGGGTGATGGAGATGAAGGTGTCGGGGTGGATGGGAAAGGGTGGGGGGGGGGGGTTGTAAAGTTGCATTGCTTTGGAGATTTGCCTGGGTATCATAAAAAGGGTGGGTGGGTGGGTACTGTAGTGGGGAGCCGAGCTAAATTTTAAGGCCTGTCTTCAGCGTTGGCGAAAACTATTTACCTTCCTTACCCTGGTTTGTTTCCCCCGCACATTTTCACCCTCGTTCGACTCTCTCACACACTTTTTTTCACTCTCTGGGTAGGGGTAGTGATTTCTGACAGTCTCGAAATGGGTGAGCAGTGTGGTCGGGCGGTAGGAAAAGCAAGTAGGATGCTTGGCTGCATAGCTAGAGGTATAACAAGCAGGAAGAGGGAGATTGTGATCCCCTTATATAGAGCACTGGTGAGACCACGTTTGGAATAATCCTGTGTTCAGTTCTGGAGACCTCACCTACAAAAAGATATTGACAAAATTGAACGGGTCCAAAGACGGGCTACAAGAATGGTGGAAGGTCTTAAGCATAAAACGTATCAGGAAAGACTTCATGAACTCAATCTGTATAGTCTGGAGGACAGAAGGAAAAGGGGGGACATGATCGAAACATTTCAATATGTCAAAGGGTTAAAATAACGTTCAGGAGGGAAGTGTTTTTAATAGGAAAGTGAACACAAGAACAAGGGGACACAATCTGAAGTGAGTTGGGGGAAAGATCAAAAGCAACGTGAGAAAATATTATTTGACTGAAAGAGTAGTAGATCCTTGGAACAAACTTCCAGCAGACGTGGTTGGTAAATCCACAGGAACTGAATTTAAACATGCCTGGGATAAACATATATCCATCCTAAGATAAAATACAGGAAATAGTATAAGGGCAGACTAGATGGACCATGAGGTCTTTTTCTGCCGTCAGACTTCTATGTTTCTATGTCTCTCTGCACATGCTCTGAATGCTATGCGCATGTGCAAAGGAGGTTTTTTTAAATTGTGACATCTGGGCGGGTGGGCACCCTCGTGCTGCCACTGCTACCAATTTTCCAAACTACCGGCAGCCACCACTATTGGTACTTCCGAACTGAACCAAACTGGTAGCATTTGACCCCTGGTCTTGGTGCCAACCTTGGAACGGATCAACTCCATTGTAGCAAACCCGCAAAGTCCTAACAACAAAGAAAGTCCAGTTGCCTTTTGGGGGAGAAAGAAAAGCACCTTTGGGTCACAACTCGGACCTGTTTAGAATTGTTAGACAATTCCAACAAATGGACAGCAGGTGTGTGATTGTCCCTTTTTAAATGACTAGTTTTAAGACAATTTTTAAAGTAATTATTCTATTAATTGGCTAGAAATGTTTTATATTGCATCTTTTTTACGGAAAACGTTGCGAGCCGCCTCGCGTCCTCAGAGAGGGGCGGCATATACGTCCGATAAATACACAAATAATAAACTGGACTGCTTTTCCGTGTGTAGAAATAAGGTTTGGTTGCAAGCGTTGCGCGCCTGGAGAGAAGTGTTCGCAGGTTTTGCAAGTAGAGGCTGGTATTTTAACACAGGCTTCTCCCTGGGTGCAGAGGGGCAGGCACATTTATCCATGCACCGAGACCAGAAGGTCATTGAACTGCAAAAATAATACATTTTTCCTCCGGCAGATAGGAAACCTGCACAAAATAAGAACCAGCACTTGTGCTACTATTCACAGCCTAATCCCCGACTTCCCCACCAACGTCTGTCTGATGGGATAGCACCCCGGAGTTCTGGTTAAGCTCCAAATGAATAGAATGCAATTTGCTGAATCTATTCTAGTTCAGCATTTTCCTTTTATGTTTTGGAGCCTAATGGAGAGGGAACAAGAGGAAGGTGTTTGGGGCCTTGCGTTCCCGAGCGTTGCTACATCTTCCGTCGGATTTAGTGTCCTTTGTGCCAAAGGGTAAACACGGGACGTGCCTCAAGGTTAAAAAGGTAGAGAGGCGAAGAGGAGGCGTAGCTAGGTAATAATCTTCCTCTAAAGATCTCCCTGTATATAGATACTCCCTGACTTACAAAGAATCCGCTTAGTGACCGTTTGAAGGTACAACGGCGCTAAAAAAGCACGACGTCGCAATCGTTTTTCGCACTTACAACTTTTGCAGCATCCCTTTCAACCATGTAAACAAAACGCAGACCCTTGGCTCATATTGATGACCATTGCAGGGTCCTGCTGGTCACGTGATCCCTTTCGGACCGGGCAACTCCCTAAGGGTGCAAAACTCACGTGACAACTGTGCGACTGCTAGTTTAACAACCGCAGTGATTCGCTTAACAAGCGGAGCAAGGCAGCTTGGAAAACGAGGCAAAACTCACTAAATTGTTTCACTTAGCAACAAAAGTTTGAGTTCCGTCACAATTGTAAGTGGTGGACCTCCTGTGTTTTGTTCCGGTACGCAATTAAACGTCTAATTTTGTGTTTTTTTTTAAATTAGGCTAGAATAAGTACATGATCCTGATCGGTAATGGGATTTCCTTTAATTCAGAGGTCTTCAAATTTGGCAACTTATTATTATTATTATGTCAGTACAACACAGCAAACGAGATCGCTATGCTGGATTTCGTATTTCAACACCAGTCGGGCGCTTCCCAAGCACCTAGGACTGCGTGACGTAGCGGCGAATTACGTTTGCCGATCCCAGTAAAGCGGCCTGTTGCAATTGACAGATGGGGATTTTGTCAATTCCGATGGTTTTCAAATGTCCGCTGAGATCCTTTGGTACTGTGCCCAGCGTGCCAAGTACCACTGGGACCACTTTCACGGGCTTATGCCAGAGTCGTTGCAGCTCGATTTTTAGATCTTCGTACTTCACTAATTTCTCTAGCTGCTTCTCCTCAATTCTGCTGTCCCCTGGGATTGCGATGTCGATGATCCAGACTTTCTTTTTCTCCACAATCACAATGTCTGGTGTGGAGAAAAAGAAAGTATGGATCATTGACATTATTATTATTAGTAGTAGTAGTAGTAGTAGTATTATTATTATTATTACTACTATATTATTATTATTATTATTATTATTATTATTATTATTATTTATTAGATTTGTATGCCGCCCTTCTCCGAAAGCTCGGGGCAGCTCACAGAATAAATATAAAAACAAAGCTTACAAGGCAAATCTAATACATTAAAAAAACTACAGCTAAAACCCCCAATGTATCAATCAATCAAACAATCCAATCACACCACGCGTCACATTTATTGCTCGGGGACTTTAAACGTGGCTGGCTGGAGAATTCTGGGAGTTGAAGTCTTAAAGTGGCCAAGTTTGGGGGGTCCCCTGCCTTAATTGAGCAAAGCATTAAATTAAAAGAGCCTTGAATGTGAAGTTTAGGGGTGGATAGCAGCTCCTGTGTGGTCTAGCATGTTGTGCAATTCAGGATATGCTAAGTTGTGACATTATTTATTTGATGGGGCCTATTATGCTAGGCAAGCACAATGACTGTTTTATTAACCTGGCTTTAGAACAGAGTCTGTTGCATGATCCGCCTTTATGTTAGTTTACAGGCAATCCGCCCTTTTTCATTTCCTCTGCTAGTTGCTTTATGAGGAATTAGAAAAGCAAATCTTAATTCCTGCGAAGGATGTTTTATTCATTTTTATTACTTACCTGTACATGTTTATGTCTGCGCATGTCGTCCAGACAGAGCCAAAAGGATCCCGGCGTGTGTGAATAAGATTTAAGCCTTTTCATCCCACGTCAGCTGATCCCAATCGGGATCCAGCCATTTCTTTTTATGTTGGGGGAAAAAAAAATATTTTGCCACCTTTCCAAACAAGTTTTTCCAGTATTAAAAAAAAAAGGAAAAAGAAAAAAAGGCAGCCGGCTACATAATTGACGTAAAGGCTGGGTTCACACAACATGTTTAACTTTATATCTGAGCTAGCAAAACGTATCGTAACTTATCGTCAGCCAGAGTCCTGCTTTTGAAAACATTGTTTTCAAAAAGAGATTGGACATCCATATTTCTGGAATGGCATAGAGCAGTGGTCCCCAACGTTTTTTCCACCAGGGACCAGTTTCAGCAAGACAATTTTTCTATGGCCCAGTGGGGGCTGAAAGGGCGTGGTTGGGGGCGGGATTAAGCATGGGGGTGCTGGTCCTCCCCGCCCCTCTTTCCCGCCATCGTCCTGTGGCCAGCAGAACCTGTTTCCCAAGCCCTCTTGCCCAGCGGGAGCTAAGCGCTGGAGAGAGGGGGTCAGGCTGGCCCTCCTGCCTCCCCCCAGCCAAAAACGCAAAAGCGCCCCGCGGCAGAAGCCAAAAGAGGCTTGAGCCTCTCGGTCCTTCCCGCCCCTCTGTCCCATCCATCGTCCTGTGGCCGGCAGAACCTGCCTCCCGAGGCCTCTTGCTGGAGGGAGGGGGGTGGCGGCATGAGGGCCGGCAGCTGCTGACTCCACGGACCGGTGCAACATGCCCCGCGGCCCGGTACTGGTCCGCGGCCCGGTGGTTGGGGACCCCTGGCATAGAGGTCTCCTGCTTGAGTGTTAGCGGACTAGACTTTCAATCCTGGGCCTAGAAAGTTTAGAGCTAAGACGTCTTAAACAAGATCTAAGTATTGCCCACAAGATCATATGCTGCAACGTCCTGCCTGTCGGCGACTACTTCAGCTTCAACCACAACGACACAAGAGCACACAACAGATTCAAACTTAATATTAACCGCTCCAAACCTGACTGTAAAAAATATGACTTCAGTAACCGAGTTGTCGAAGCATGGAACTCATTACCGGACTCCGTAGTGTCATCCCCAAACCCCCAACACTTTACCCTTAGATTATCCACGGTTGACCTATCCAGATTCCTAAGAGGTCAATAAGGGACGAGTACAAGTGCACTAGAGTGCCTTCCGTCCTGTGTCCTATTGCTCTCCTATATCTCCTATACCTTCTATTCCTATATCTCTTCTTCTATTCTTTCATTGATATGTTCTATTACTATACCTTCTTTTCTATTCTTTCTTAGACATATTTTACTATGAGTATCTCCTCTATAACCTTCATCATGTACAGTGATACCTCGTCTTACAAACGCCTCATCATACAAACTTTTCGAGATACAAACCCAGGGTTTAAGATTTTTTTGCCTCTTCTTACAAACTATTTTCACCTTACAAACTCACCGTCGCCGCTGGGATGCCCCGCCTCCGGACTTCCGTTGCCAGCGAAGCACTTGTTTTTGCGATGCTGGGATTCCCCTGCAGCATTGCAAAAACACAGAAGTCCAGAGGTGGGGTTTCCCATGGAGGGGAGCCTCAGGGGAATCCCAGCAGTGCAAAAACGGACGCTTCGGCTGGAAAAAAAGGGGTGAATTTTGGGCTTGCACGCATTAATCGCTTTTCCATTGATTCCTATGGGAAACATTGTTTCGTCTTACAAACGTTTCACCTTAAGAACCTCGTCCCGGAACCAATTAAGTTTGTAAGACGAGGTATCACTGTATTTTACTATGTGTATATAGATATATACCCACTAAACCATCTTTTTGTATTGGACTAACTAACTAACTAACTAACTAACTAACTAACTAAATAAATAAATAAATAAATAAATAAATAAATAAATAAAGTTTTTCAAGAGATTTTCGGAGTCAAAGCAGAAGACAGAAGGAAAAGGGGGGACATGATTGAAACATTTAAATATGTTAAAGGGTTAAATAGGGTTCAGGAGGGAAGTGTTTTTAATAGGAAAGTGAACACAAGAACAAGGGGACACAATCTGAAGTTAGTTGGGGGAAAGATCAAAGGCAACATGAGAAAGTATTATTTTACTGAAAGAGTAGTAGATCCTTGGAACAAACTTCCAGCAGACGTGGTTGGTAAATCCACAGTAACCGAATTTAAACATGCCTGGGATAAACATATATCCATTGTAAGATAAAATACAGGAAATAGTAAAAGGGCAGACTAGATGGACCATGGGGTCTTTTTCTGCCGTCAGTCTTCTATGTTTCTATGTTTCTAGAGCGTCGGTCTAGACTCTAGAAGACCTTCAAGGATCCTTTCCAACTCTGTTACTCTGTATTTTAACCTGTCATCAGATTGACAAGGACGACCTGACCGCAAATTCAAACCCACCCTGATTTCTGTCGCTTTCTGAAGCATCCAAACTCTGCTAGGACCTAACCCAGATTTGAATCCAGGGTGACAATTTTTGCAAGGCATTGGGACGGCTCATCGAATGCAAAGGATTTTTTTTTAAAGGAAGAGAGAAGGAGCGTTTCGCTCAACTCCTGCATTTGAGCATGCAAAATCACCTTCCACATGTGGGTCATAGATCACCAAAGTTATTGAAACTTCTTTTTTTTTAAAATAAAAAATAAAATAAACAGATCTGGCGACAGGCCTCCCTCTCTTCCAGACAGCTGACTAATCTGCAAGAGGCTGAGCAGAAGGGCCATTTGGCTTCTTAAATCCCGTGGGGCCCAGGTCATGGTTCACGTTGACCTTTCTTTTCCCCCTTCTCTGCAAAGGGCATGGAGAGGGAGCTTTTCAACCAGCCCTGTCCTGACATGTCCTAATGATTCAGCCTTCGAGCTCAGCCCTCGGCCCCACCACCGTGGTTACGTCGGGTGCACACGGTAGGTTTTTAGGCAAAGGCGCAGCAGCGTCTACTGGAGCTGCAGGGCTGTTTGCGGAAAGCCCCATGAGGAAGATTATAGAGGAGATACTCATCGTAGAATATATCTAAGAAAGAATAGAAAAGAAGGTATAGTAATAGAACATAGAAACATAGAAGACTGACGGCAGAAAAAGACCTCATGGTCCATCTAGTCTGCCCTTATACTATTTCCTGTGTTTTATCTTAGGATGGATCTATGTTTATCCCAGGCATGTTTAAATTCAGTGACTGTGGATTTACCAACCACGTCTGCTGGAAGTTTGTTCCAAGGATCTACTACTCTTTCAGTGAAATAATATTTCCTCACGTCGCTTTTGATCTTTCCCCCAACCAACTTCAGATTGTGTCCCCTTGTTCTTGTGTTCACTTTCCTATTAAAAACACTTCCCTCCTGGACCTTATTTAACCCTGTAACATATTTAAATGTTTCGATCATGTCCCCCCTTTTCCTTCTGTCCTCCAGACTATACAGATTGAGTTCATGAAGTCTTTCCTGATACGTTTTATGCTTAAGACCTTCCACCATTCTTGTAGCCCGTCTTTGGACCCGTTCAATTTTGTCAATATCTTTTTGTAGGTGAGGTCTCCAGAACTGAACACAGTATTCCAAATGTGGTCTCACCAGCTCTCTATATAAGGGGATCACAATCTCCCTCTTCCTGCTTGTTATACCTCTATCAATGAAAGAATAGAAGAAGAGATATAGGAATAGAAGAAAGGTATAGGAGATATAGGAGAGCAATAGAACAGGGGACAGAAGGCACTCTAGTGCACTTGTACTCGCCCCTTACTGACCTCTTAGGAATCTGGAGAGGTCAACCGTAGATAATCTAAGGGTAAAGTGTTGGGGGTTTGGGGATGACACTATGGAGTCCGGTAATGAGTTCCACGCTTCGACAACTCGGTTACTGAAGTCATTTTTTTTACAGTCAAGTTTGGAGCGGTTAATATTAAGTTTGAATCTGTTGTGTGCTCTTGTGTTGTTGTGGTTAAAGCTGAAGTAGTCATTGACAGGCCTGACGTTGCAGCATATGATTTTGTGGGCAATACTTAGATCTTGTTTTAGGCGTCTTAGTTCTAGGCTTTCTAGGCCCAGGGTTGAAAGTCTAGTCTTGTAGGGTCTTCTGTTTCGAGAGGAGGAGTGAAGGGCTCTTCTAGTGAAGTATCTTTGGACTTTTTCAAGGGTGTTAATGTCTGAGAGGCAATATGGGTTCCAAACAGATGAGCTGTATTCAAGGATGGGTCTGGCGAAAGTTTTGTAAGCTCTGGTAAGTCGTGTGAGATTGCCCCAAAGACCTGCGTTTTATGCATAACGATGATTAATCCAGGGCTGCAACAGAAGGCCTGAAACACGATCTAAGTATTGCCCACAAGATCCTATGCTGCAACGTCCTGCCTGTCGACGACTACTTCAGCTCCAACCACAACAACACAAGAGCCCACAATAGATTCAAACGTAATCTTCTTCCGCAAGATGTTAAAGGCTCGCCTATGCCGCCAGGCATGGGGGGATTAACTCCCCCCTCTCTTCTGACTATAGCACTTGAGAATGGTATGACTGGGTCGCATTGATTGTTTTTAATATTAAGGGGTTTTAATTCTACTTTTATTAATTGGATTTGTATTATTGTTACCGTAGTTGTTGTTGTTGTTGTGAGCCGCCTTGAGTTTTTGGAGAGGGGCAGCATACAAATCTAATATATTTAATTGAATCGAATTGAATATTAACCGCTCCAAACTTGATTGTAAAAAATACAACTTTAGTAATCGAGTTGTCGAAGCGTGGAACTCATTACTGGACTCCGTAGTGTCATCACCAAACCCCCAACATTTTACTCTTAGACTATCCATGGTTGACCTCTCCAGATTCCTAAGAGGTCAGTAAGGGGCGTACATAAGTGCACCAGTGTGCCTTTCCTCCCCTGTCCTATTGTCTCTCCTATATCTCCTATATCTTTTCTTCTATTCTTATATCTTCTATTCTTTCATTGATATATTTTATTCCTATATCTTCTCTTCTCTTCTTTCTTTGATATATTTTACTACAAGTCTATCCTCTATAACCTTCATTGTGGATTGGACTAAACAAACAAACAAGAAACAATGGATGGAAAACCTGGAAAAATAAGGAGAATTTTTTCTAACAGTGAGAATAATTAACCGGTGGAACTGCTTGCCACCAGAAGTTGTGGGTGCTCTATCACTGGAGGTTTTAAGAAGAGATTGCACAGCCACTTATCTGAAATAGGTCTACTGAAGCTAGTCTAATGAAGAGAAGGACCAGGGGAGACATGATAGCATCTTCCAATATTTGAGGAGCTGCCACAGAGAGGAAGAAGGGGGTCAAGCTGTTTTCCAAAGCACCTTTGAAGGTCAAACAAGGAACAATGGATGGAAACTGAACAAGGAGAGAAGTTTCCGGTCACAATTCAAAGTGTTGGTTATGACCTATAAAGCCCTTCATGGCATCGGACCAGAATATCTCCGGGACCGCCTTCTGCCGCACGAATCCCAGCGACCGGTTAGGTCCCACAGAGTTGGCCTTCTCCGGGTCCCATCAACTAAACAATGTTGTTTGGCGGGACCCAGGAGAAGAGCCTTCTCTGTGGCGACCCCAACCCTTTGGAACCAGCTCCCCCCGGAGATTGGAACTGCCCCCACCCTCCTTGCCTTTCGTAAAGCTCTTAAGACCCATCTCTGCCGTCAGGCATGGGGGAAACTGAGACATCTCCCCCGGGCCTATACAGTTTATACATGGTATTTTTGTGTGTATGTTTGCTTTTAATAATGGGGTTTTTAGATTTTTTTAAATTATTAGATTTGTTCTTACATTGTTCTTGTTATTGTTGTGAGCCGCCCCGAGTCTACGGAGAGGGGCGGCATACAAATCTAATTATTATTATTATTAATAATAATAATAATAATAATAATAATAATAATAACAACCTAGAATTAAGGAGAAATATTCTGACAGCGACAATAATCAACCAATGGAACAGAAGTTGCCCTCAGAAGTTGTGGGACCTTCATTCATCACTTGAGGCTTTCAAGAAGAGACTGGGCTGCCATTTGTTGGAAAAGGTGTAGGCAGGTCACCTGCTTGGGCAGGAGGGGACTAGAAGACCTCCAAGGTCCCTCCCAGCTCTGTTCTGATTGGTTGGAGGTTTCTTTTAGCAACCTTCTGTTGCCAACTTCATTTGTAAATATTAGCGTTTGACTTCTACGTAGCCCTTTCATGCATTGAAAGCTCGTTCTCTGTATTGTGGATGAATCATTGTGAGCAAGCCTCTTCAATATGAACATGATACCCACCTTTATTTTTATTTTTTAAAAATTTATTTATTTATTATTTAGATTTGTATGCCGCCCCTCTCCGCAGACTCAGGGCGGCTCACAGCAAGACACAGCAATTCATGACAAATCCAAATAAATTTAAAATATTTGAAAAGATTTAAAAAGAACCCCATTTACTAACAAACACACACACAAACATACCATGCATAAATTGTACATGCCCGGGGGAGGTGTTTCAGTTCCCCCATGCCTGACGGCAAAGGTGGGTTTTAAGGAGTTTACGGAAGGCAGGGAGAGTAGGGGCAGTTCTAATCTCTGGGGGGAGTTGGTTCCAGAGAGTCGGGGCCGCCACAGAGAAGGCTCTTCCCCTGGGGCCCGCCAACCAACATTGTTTAGTTGACGGGACCCGGAGAAGGCCAACTCTGTGGGACCTAATCGGTCGCTGGGATTCGTGCGGCAGAAGGCGGTCTCGGAGATATTCTGGTCCAGTGCCGTGAAGGGCTTTAAAGGTCATAACCAACACTTTGAATTGTGACCAGAAACTGATCGGCAACCAATGTAGACTGTGGAGTGTTGGAGTAATATGGGCATATTTAGGGAAGCCCATGATTGCTCTCGCAGCTGAATTCTGCACGATCTGAAGTTTCCGAACACTTTTCAAAGGTAGCCCCATGTAGAGAGCATTACAGTAGTCGAGCCTCGAGGTGATGAGGGCATGAGTGACTGTGAGCAATGAGTCCCGGTCCAAATAGGGCCGCAACTGGTGCACCAGGCGAACCTGGGCAAACGCCCTTCCCCTTTATCGTAGATAGGAGGAGAGGACAGGTGGAGGCTGAGGGCAGAATGACTTGCCCAAAGCCCATCTTGTAAATTTCATGGCAAAATAGTGATTCGAACTGCTCTGCACTCTGTCTTATTTACGTCTGAAGCCACAAGCAATAAAGTTAAGATCAAAGCAATTTAGCTAGACGAGACCTTAGCTCAGGGTCCCCTGAACTACGGCCCGCGGGCCACATGCGGCCCTCTGAGGCCATTTATCCGGCCCACGGGTGAGTGACACAACACAGTGTTGCATCTAATTTTCTATGAATAAAGTGCGGTATTTTGTTAGTAACTAATATCAATCATCAAAAAAGTTGCAAAAGTTTCCCCCCCCCTAATTTTGTCATCCAGTTACATTCATTTTTTTATTTTTTATTTTAACAGTAACATAATTTACTAAGATTCGCATGACAGTGAGATGGCATATAAACTTAATACAATTAAAAATATGGAACAGCTTGCTTGTTTGAAATTGGTTCCAGAATGACCTTTAAAGCCCTTCATGGCATTGGACCAGAATATCTCCGAGACCGCCTTCTGCCGCACGAATCCCAGCGACCGATTAGGTCCCGCAGAGTGGGCCTTCTCCGGGTCCCGTCAACTAAACAATGTCGGTTGGCGGGCCCCAGGGGAAGAGCCTTCTCTGTGGCGGCCCCGACTCTCTGGAACCAACTCCCCCCAGAGATTAGAACCGCCCCTACTCTCCTTGCCTTTCGTAAGCTCCTTAAAACCCACCTTTGTCGTCAGGCATGGCGGAACTGAGACATCTCCCCCGGACATATACAATTTATGCATGGTATGTTTGTATGTATGTTTGCTTAGTGCATGGGTTTTTAAAAATATTTTAAACTATAATTTAGATTTGTCATGAATTGATATTGACAAAATTGAAGGGGTCCAAAGACGGGCTACAAGAATGGTGGAAGGTCTTAAGCATAAAACGTATCAGGAAAGACTTCATGAACTCAATCTGTATAGTCTGGAGCAGAGGTCCCCAACCTTTTTTGCACCAGGGACCGGCTTTAAGCTAGACCAGTTTTCCACGGCCCGGTGGGGGGGGGGGGCTTTGGTCATATGGGGGTGGGGTTATGGAGGGGTGGAGCTTAGTGCATATTTATTTTGCCGAAGCTGACACGGCACATCTGAATCGTCTTAGCCATGCAACATTTACTCACACTCAGCGGCTGGAGGTTCACGCACATTTCCTTACCCCAGTCGCCAGGATCCAGTGTCGCGGCGCGGAACAGCCGGGGGGAGAGAGAGCCTCCCACCCCATTTCAAGAACCGAAGTCGGTTCCGCAAGAGGGGACGTGCCGCGACCGGTTCCGCCGACGCTCAGGAAGCTCGCGGCTCTCTGGTTCACTTTTCAGCTCGCTGCGAACATGAGGCCAAACGTTCTGCAACCGCGGCTTCTTTCCCACTCCTGCTGCTCAAACAGCCGGCAGCGGAGATGATTAAGCAGAACGGAGTCCGGGAAATCAGATTCAAGGGTTATGTAACGCGCGATCCACGGTCATTACTGTACGCTGACCCCTGGTGATTAGGGGAAGCAATGCTTGAGGGTCTCGCCAGGGAAAGAGCGGCGGGTGCTTTCGAGACCGAAACCGAGACCGGGAAGAAAGGGGAGGGGAACAAAAACAAGAGATTCGTGGGATTACACGAATCTCTTGTTTCTGTTCCCCTCCCCTTTCTTCCCGGTCTCGGTTTCGGTCTCGAAAGCACCCGCCGCTCTTTCCCTGGCGAGACCCTCAAGCATTGCTTCCCCTAATCAGTGATCGCGCGTTGTAGGACTTGACCTTTACTTGCGTCGAACGGGGCTCCTCTTCTCTTTTTTTTTCCCACGCTGCAGGAAGAGATGGGGAGGGAGAGGGCGGAGGGGAGGGAGGGTGGAGAAGGATGCTCTCTTTGGGGACTTCTCATCGGAAACCAGGGGAAGGGAAGGCAGCGGCTGTCAGCGGCGCCGCGGACCGGCTGAAAACCCCCAACGGCCCGGTCCTGGTCCGCGGACCGGCGGTTGGGGACCTCTGGTCTGGAGGACAGAAGGAAAAGGGGGGACATGATCGAAACATTTAAATATGTTAAAGGGTTAAATAAGGTTCAGGAGGGAAGTGTTTTTAATAGGAAAGTGAACCCAAGAACAAGGGGACACAATCTGAAGTTAGTTGGAGGAAAGATCAAAAGCAATGTGAGAAAATATTATTTGACTGAAAGAGTAGTAGATCCTTGGAACAAACTTCCAGCAGACGTGGTAGATAAATCCACAGTAACTGAATTTAAACATGCCTGGGATAAACATATATCCATCCTAAGATAAAACACAGGAAATAGTATAAGGGCAGACTAGATGGACCATGAGGTCTTTTTCTGCCGTCAGTCTTCTATGTTTCTATGTTTCTATGTTTTATTTTGTTGTGAGCCGCCCCGAGTCTGCGGAGAGGGGCGGCATACAAATCTAAATAATAAATAAATTAAATAAATAATTGAATTCTGCCTGCCCATGATCTCCCTTCCAACCCACTCACTGATGCTGGTCGATTCTGCATATTATCCAGGTGCCAAGAGAGAGGATGCTTTCTGAGAAACCGCACGGAACATGTAAACAGAGACATACGGTGCTGCCTGTGTTCTGTGAATGGGCAAGGCCGTTTTTTGATATTTGCTTTTGCAACCCCCAGCGTGGTAACCTGCCAAGTGCAATTTGGCCGGTGTGCAGTGATGTTCAATCGCAAAGGGGTACAGAGGTCGTCTCCAACTTGCAACCACGATGGAGCCCCAGATTCACATCGTTAAGTGGGAAATTTGGGGCATTGCCTCGTTTCACAACTTCTCTTGCCACAGTTGTTAAGTGGTACCGCTACTTACGGACTTAATTCGTTCCGTGACCAGGTTCTTAAGTAGAAAAGTTTGTAAGAAGAAGCCATTTTCCCCCATAGGAATCAATGTAAAAGCAAATAAGGTGTGCGATTGGGGAAACCACAGGGAGGGTGGAGGCCCTGTTTTCCCTCAGGAGATTCCTAGAGAGCCCCACGGAGGCTTCTCTCTGCCTTTTTCGGCCCTGTTTCCACCCAGGAAATTCCTAGAAAGGCCCCATGGAGGCTTCTCCCTGCCTTTTCCAGCCCTGTTTCCTCCCAGGAGATTCCTAGAGAGGCCCCACAGAGGCTTCTCCCCACCTTTTCCAGCCCTGTTTCCTGCCAGGAGATTCCTAGAGAGGCCCCACAGAGACTTCTCCCCACCTTTTCCAGCCCTGTTTCCACCCAGGAAATTCCTAGAAAGGCCCCGCAGAGGCTTCTCCCTGCCTTTTCCAGCCCTGTGTCCTCCCAGGAGATTCCTAGAGAGTCCCCACGGAGGCTTCTCCCTGCCTTTTCCAGCCCTGTTTCCTCCCAGGAGATTCCTAGAGAGTCCCCACGGAGGCTTCTCCCTGCCTTTTCCAGCCCTGTTTCCTCCCAGGAGATTCCTAGAGAGGCCCCACGGAGGCTTCTTGCCGCCTTTTCCGGTTACAGTTTCGGAGGCTCGGGTTTGTAATTGGAAAATGGTTCTTGAGAAGAGGCAAAAAAATATTGAACACCCGGTTCTTATCTAGAAAGGTTCGTAAGTAGAGGCGTTCTTAGGTAGAGGTACCACTGTAGTTGTTCAGTTAGTCACCAAATTGTTAAGTGAACCTGGCTCCTCTATTGATGTTACTTGTCATTAAAGTCACACAATGTGCAGTCAGGCAGTAGGGAAAGCAAGTAGTATGCTTGGCTGCATAGCTAGAGGTATAACAAGCAGAAAGAGGGAGATTATGATCCCGCTATATAGAGTGCAGGTGAGACCACATTTGGAATACTGTGTTCAGTTCTGGAGACTTCACCTACAAAAAGATATTGACAAAATTGAACGGGTCCAAAGACGGGCTACAAGAATGGTGGAAGGTCTTAAGCATAAAACGTATCAGGAAAGACTTCATGAACTCCATCTGTATAGTCTGGAGGACAGAAGGGAAAGGGGGGACATGATCGAAACATTTAAATATGTCAAAGGGTTAAATAAGGTCCAGGAGGGAAGTGTTTGTAATAGGAAAGTGAACACAAGAACAAGGGGGCACAATCTGAAGTTAGTTGGGGGAAAGATCAAAAGCAACATGAGAAAATATTATTTGACTGAAAGAGTAGTAGATCCTTGGAACAAACTTCCAGCAGACGTGGTAGATAAATCCACAGTAACTGAATTTAAACATGCCTGGGATAAACATAGATCCATCCTAAGATAAATACAGAAAATAGTATAAGGGCAGACTAGATGGACCACGAGGTCTTTTTCTGCCGTCAGACTTCTAAAATGACCCTGAGACACTGTGGTTGTCGTAAATATGAGTCAGTTGCCAAGCATCTGAATTTTGATCATGTCAACATGGACATGCTGCAATGGAAAACGGTTGCAACTCACCGTTTTTCAGTGCTGTTTTAACTTCAAACGGCCACTAAAGGACGGTTGTAAGTTGAGGACTACCTGTGTTCTCTGCAACCAAGATCAGGTAGACTGAACGTTACACTAATTTTGCAGCTGTTTATTTTTTGAACAAATAAACTCACGAACCTCACATGTGAAAATCTGTAATGACTAATAGCATAGCAGGGAAAGTAAACATATTATGGATTCATTTTTAATTAATAAGGAGAGATTCAATCAGGAAATAAGGAGGAATTTTCTGACAATGAGAGCAATGAAACCAGGGAATAGAAGTTGCCTTCAGAAGTTGTAGGACCTTCATCCCTGAAGCTTTCAAGAAGAGACTGGACTGTCATCTGCCGGAAATGGTGTAGGGTCCCCTGCTTGGGCAGGGGGTTGGACTAGATGACCTACAAGGTCCCATCCAATTCTGTTAATCTGTCATCTGTAAAAATTCAGTTTTAAAAGTCTTAGCGATAGGACATTGGTTGGTTGGTTTTCAAGAAGCATATAGTTGCTCCTTCTTATGACCCTTTATTTAACAACTGTTACAAGTTACAATGACATTGGGAAAAAAGTAACTTATGACCTGTTCTGCCAGCGTGTCTCAACCGCCCGTAATTACAGGGTAATTAGTCCAGGAAGATACACACCACGCGATAAAAGGAAAACCCAAAAGTTTTTATAAACAGAAAAACAGAAACAGCTTCCTTTTTAAATGTCAAAGGGATTTTCTGGTACACACAAGGCACAGGTTAAATGCAGTCCAATTGCTCACCCAATAACTGGGAAATTGAGTCCAATTCTAAAGTCCAGAGAGTCCACACACAATCTTGAACAGCACAAAAACCACAATTTTGACGAAACAATGAATCAGATAAACTGCCATGAGGCTAAAACACCAGGCTGCACTTTTATCTGTAGCTCTAATTACAGCAGCCCCACCCAACCACAGGCGGCCTCATTTTCTCTTGTAATAACCCTTCAGTTGTTGTCTCCTATGCATCACTCTACGCATGCGTGGATGTGTCATTAATTCTTGTTCAGAATCCAGGGATGATACAGATGATTGATCTCCTCCTGGGCTGTCTGCCAAACTCCCCTCTTCCCTGTCACTCACATTTCCTTGGTCAGAAGAGGCTTCGTCGGCAGATTCCATCGGGAGCAAAACAGGCCTGCGGCATGTGGATGTCTCCCCCACATCCACCTGCACGTTCCTTGGGGCAGGAGCTGGGCCAAAGCTAACCACAACATGAGCAGTCCTCACATTTATGACTGTCGCAGCAACCACGTGGTCCTGTGATAAAAATTTATTTATGGTGGGTGGTGATTACGATTACCTTCCCGTTAGCTTCCAACTAGCAAAGTCAATTGGGAGAACCAGGTTTATTTAATGACCTCGTCATTCGCTTAACAAGTGCGATGATTTACTTAACAACCATGGCAAAAAGGTTATAAAATCACGTATGACTCACTTAACAACTGCCTTGTTAAGAACAGAAGTTCTGGCCCCAGTTGTGGGTCATAAGTATTTTCGATCCCAATTGGATGTAAGATACCTATGATCTTATTTGGGCTTCATGTCATAGAAACATAGAAGACTGACGGCAGAAAAAGACCTCATGGTCCATCTAGTCTGCCCTTATACTATTTCCTGTATTTTATCTTAGGATGGATATATGTTTATCCCAGGCATGTTTAAATTCAGTTACTGTGGATTTACCAACCACGTCTGCTGGAAGTTTGTTCCAAGGATCTACTACTCTTTCAGTAAAATAATATTTTCTCACGTTGCTTTTGATCTTTCCCCCAACTAACTTCAGATTGTGTCCCCTTGTTCTTGTGTTCACTTTCCTATTAAAAACACTTCCCTCCTTAACCTTTTTTAACCCTTTAACATATTTAAAGGTTTCGATCATGTCCCCCCTTTTCCTTCTGTCCTTCAGACTATACAGATTGAGTTCATGAAGTCTTTCCTGATACGTTTTATGCTTAAGACCTTCCACCATTCTTGTAGCCCGTCTTTGGACCTGTTCAATTTTGTCAATATCTTTTTGTAGGTGAGGTCTCCAGAACTGAACACAGTATTCCAAATGTGGTCTCACCAGTGCTCTATATAAGGGGATCATAATCTCCCTCTTCCTGTTTGTTGTACCTCTAGCTATGCAGCCAAGCATCCTACTTGCTTTTCCTACCGCCCGACCACACTGCTCACCCCTTTTGAGACTGTCAGAAATCTCTACCCCTAAATCCTTCTCTTCTGAAGTTTTTGCTAACACAGAACTGCCAATGCAATACTCAGATTGAGGATTCCTTTTCCCCAAGTGCATTATTTTACATTTGGAAACGTTAAACTGCAGTTTCCATTGCTTTGACCATTTATCTAGTAAAGCTAAATCATTTACCATATTACCGACCCCTCCAGGAATATCAACCCTATTGCACACTTTAGAGTCATAATTTAAATTTGGTTGCAACTAAATTTTCTTCTTCTTTTCTCCTTTTTCTCTCCTTGATTTTATGAAATTATGAGTTTTTAACTCTAATCAAGTTCTTTTGCAATAATAATAATAACAACAACACTGTCTCTTTATATAAGCATTGATTGATTGGTTGCCTGCTATTAATTTTAAGGGGGCAAAAGGTAGCATTCATAATACAACACCTCTGGCTCACACCACACCTGTCTGAAAAACAGTTTTTCCCTGGATTACAGCATTCTATAATTATCAGCTGAGCTTTTCGAAATGAAAACAGCCATTTAAAGAGCACAGCCTAGAAGCAGTAAAAGACAGAAAGGGCAGTCGCGAGTGGTTAGGAAGCTATCTTGCGGTATAAAAATTAAGAGATTAACGTGATTACGATTAATGCCGTGATTAGAGAATGCAGCCATTTTAATTAAGAAAAAAAGATCTTTAATTCAAACAATGGCTGGATGCCTTGCCTTCTCCTGTTACCCTTGAACACCTGCTGTCTGTCTGCTACTGTCTCTTTAAAAAAAAAAGTTGTTAGTTGCGAAGTCGTGTCTGACCCATCGCAACCCCATGGACAATGTTCCTCCAGGCCTTCCTATCCTATACCATCCTCTAGAGGAGGGGTCCCCAAACTTTTTACACAGGGGGCCAGTTCACTCGTCCCTCAGACTGTTGGGGGGCCGGGCTATAAAAAACCCCCTATGAACAAATCTCTATGCACACTGCACATACCTTATTTAAAGTAAAAAAAACAAAATGGGAACAAATGCAATATTTAAAATAAAGAAGAAGTAATAAGTAGTTAAGTAATTAATAATTAAGTAATAAAGTAATTTATACTTCTTTATTAACAAGTAAATTTAAACTTAAATCAACAAACTCCCTCCATTTCTCCTTCCTTCCCTCCCTCCATCCTTTTATTTATTTATTTATTTATTTATTTATTTATTCTTTGTCCAATATACAATACATATGGAGGAGAATAGACATTAAGTAATATATATAAAGATAGAAAGTAAAAAAGAAGAGAAGTAGATGGGAGGGAGAGAATATATATGATATAAGAGATAGGGAGAGAATATATATGATATAAGAGATAGGGAGAGAATATATATATATATATATATATATATATATATATAGAGAGAGAGAGAGAGAGAGAGATAAGGAGATAATATATATGATATATGATATAAGGAAAGGCAATTGGACAGGGGACGATAGGCACATCAGTGCACTTATATACGCCCCTTACTGGCCTCTCCACTTCTCTCTTCCCTCTTCCTTTTCTCTCATTTGTTTCATTTTCCTCTCCCCCGTTCTTTCCCTCCATCATTTTCTCATTTCTCTCTCTCTCTCTCTCTCTCTTTCCATCTCTCCCTCTTCCTTTCGTCCCCTTCTTCTTTCGCCCTCCATCGTTCCAAGCATTGGGCTCTTCTCCAGTGAGTCCTTCTTTCTCATTAGGCGGCCAAAGCATTTGAGTTTCCTCTTCAGGATCTGGCCTAGTAAGGATTGACCTCTTCTAGGACTGACCGCTTGTATCGCCTTGCACTCCAGGAATGATGAGAAAAAACCTAGCAGTAATAGTGGTGCAGACTTAGTAAATAGTTTGACAGTGTTGAGGGAATTATTTGTTTAGCAGAGTGATGGCGTTCGGGGAAAAACTGCTCTTGTGTCTTGTTACAGAGCTCTATAGTGTCGTTTTAAGGGTAGGAGTTGAAACAATTTATGTCCGGGATGCAAGGGGTCAGTCAATATTTTCAGTGCCCTCTTTTTTACTCGTGCAGTATACCGGTCCTCAATGAAAGGCAGGTTGGCAGTACAGTGTTCCCTCGATTTTCGCGGGTTCGAACTTCACAGAAAGCCTATACCACGGTATTTCAAAAATATTAATTTAAAAATACTTTGCGGGTTTTTTCCCTATACCACGGTTTTTCCCACCCGATGACGTCATATGTCATCGCCAAACTTTCGTCCGCCTTTAATAAATATTTTTTTAATAAACTTTAATAAATAAACATGGTGAGTAATAATCTGAATGGTTGCTAAGGGAATGGAAAATTGCAATTTAGGGGTTTAAAGTGTTACGGGAAGGCTTGTGATACTGTTCATAGCCAAAAATAGTGTACATTTACTTCCGCATCTCTACTTCGCGGAAATTCAACTTTCGCGGGCGGTCTCGGATGCATCCCCTGCGAAAATTGAGGGAACACGAATTGAGGGCCGCACGAATCCCAGCGACCGATTAGGTCCCACAGAGTGGGCCTTCTCCGGGTCCCGTCAACTAAACAATGTCGTCTGACGGGCCCCAGGGGAAGAGCCTTCTCTGTGGCAGCCCTGACTCTCTGGAACCAGCTCCTCCCAGAGATGAGAACTGCCCCTACCCCCCTTGCCTTTCGTAAACTCCTTAAAACCCACCTTTGTCGTCAGGCATGGGGGAACTGAGATATCTCCCCCGGGCCTATCCAATTCAATTTATGTATGGTATGCTTGTATGTATGTTTGCTTAATAATGGGGTTTTTAATATTTTAAATTGTAAATTATTAGATTTGTCATGAACTGTTTTATTGTGTTGTGAGCCGCCCCGAGTCCACGGAAAGGGTCGGCATACAAATCTAATAAATAAATGAATAAATAAACACTGTAATTGGTTTTTTTTTTCTGTAGTTCTGGGTGGTGGTTGTGAAGGAAGAGGCGGGACTACTTAAGAGGAAGGTTATGTTTGTCCAACACCTCGCAGGGCTGTTGTTCTGGAGCCAAAGAGGAAGAGGGAGATTATGTTTCCCACTTTGAGTTAACTTATAACGAAGGTGGGATAAAAACCAAACAAATTATGACTGTAATCGCAGTTCTGATCCTTTCCTTAACATATGCTGCCTATCCATACCGCAGTAAAGCGAGTGATCTTTAGTGCTCTCTGCGCTTGGTGGTTTTCATACAGATGTTTCTTTACTCAAACCTCTAACGTATGTTGGATGATAACAACCAACATTACCCAAATACCCAAGAGAAGTAACCGCATCGATGCTAGAAGGAAGTGGGGTTTGCACTGATCCTCTGCTGGAAAATATGGAAGCTCAGAGAGCATCGAGGACCACTCATTTCAACCCTAAACTACAAATATTCTCCTTTATTGGTATTATTATTATTATTATTATTATTAAACATAGAAACATAGAAGACTGACGGCAGAAAAAGACCTCCTGGTCCATCTAGTCTGCCCTTATACTATTTCCTGTATTTTATCTTAGGATGGATCTATGTTTATCCCAGGCATGTTTAAATTCAGTTACTGTGGATTTACCAATCCAAGTCTGCTGGAAGTTTGTTCCAAGCCTCTACTACTCTTTCATAGAAACATAGAAGACTGACGGCAGAAAAAGACCTCCTGGTCCATCTAGTCTGCCCTTATACTATTTCCTGTATTTTATCTCAGGATGGATCTATGTTTATCCCAGGCTGGTTTAAATTCAGTTACTGTGGTTTTATCTACCACGTCTGCTGGAAGTTTGTTCCAAGGATCTACTACTCTTTCAGTGAAATAATATTTCCTCACGTTGCTTTTGATCTTTTCCCCCAACTAACTTCAGATTGTGTCCCCTTGTTCTTGTGTTCACTTTCCTATTAAAAACACTTCCCTCCTGGACCTTATTTAACCCTTTGACATATTTAAATGTTTCGATCATGTCCCCCCTTTTCCTTCTGTCCTCCAGACTATACAGATTGAGTCCATGAAGTCTTTCCTGATACGTTTTATGCTTAAGACCTTCCACCATTCTTGTAGCCCGTCTTTGGACCCATTCACTTTTGTCAATATCTTTTTGTAGGTGAGGTCTCCAGAACTGAACACAGTATTCCAAATGGGGTCTCACCAGCGCTCTATATAAGGGGATCACAATCTCCCTCTTCCTGCTTGTTATACCTCTAGCTATGCAGCCAAGCACCCTACTTGCTTTCCCTACCGCCTGACTGCACTGTTCACCCATTTTGAGACTGTCAGAAATCACTACCCCTAAATCCTTTTCTTCTGAAGTTTTTGCTAACACAGAACTGCCAATACAATACTCAGACTGAGGATTCCTTTTCCCCAAGTGCATTATTTCACATTTGGAAACATTACACTGCAGTTTCCAAGAACAAGTAACAAGTTAACAACATGAAAAAAACCAACAAAAAAGGGATACAGTACAATAAATATCACATACCAAAATAAAAAAACCAAAAGAAACAAAGCAAAACATATAAATACAACATTTGGGCAATGAAAGTCTCCCCAGTTCTTTTTTTTTTTTTGATTGTTCGATCAGAGAATTTCCCTTTGTCATTAAGTATTTCTTTTATTTGACGAGTTGCTTTGCTTGAATTTTGATCATTTCTCCGTTGTTCTTTTCTTTAGCCAATCATAAAAATTTTCCCATATCTTATAGTAATCTGAGTCTTCTTTTCCCTCTAGTTTTTTTGACATCCTGTCCATCTCTGCACAGTCTAATATTTTTTTTTTATTATTATATTTTCTTCTGGTGTTTTATCTATTTTCCAATACTGGGCGTATACTATCCTAGCTGCTGTTAGTATATGAATGGCTAAGTATCTTACTTCTTTTTTCATTTTTTTTCATTAAAAATGCCTAATAAGTATAATTCTGGTTTTTTTTCAAACTCTACCTTCGTTATTTCTTTGAGTCAATATGTTATCTTGTTCCAATAATTTTTTGCCACTATACAGGTCCACGATTGATGATAAAATGTGCCTTTTTCTTTTTTGCACTTCCAGCATAATGGTGAAACTTTTGGAAACTTTTTCGAAAGTCTTTCTGGTGATATTATTATTATTATTATTTATTAGACTTGTATGCCGCCCCTCTCCGAAGACTCGGAGCGGCTCACAACAAGTAATACATGAGACACAAATCCAATATTAAAAACAATTTGAAAAACCCTGATAAAAAAAACCAGTCATACAATCCAAACAAACCATACATAAAATGGAACAGCTGGGGGAATGTCAGTTTCCCCAGGCCTGGTGACATAGGTGGGGTTTTATTTTTGTTTATTTATTTTTTTTATAAAGTTTTTATTTACAAGGATAAATACAATAAATACATTCAAGTACAAATAACAATGTAGACATGTCGAGATACAAGGAGAAAAATAAAAGAATTGGGTAATTGGGAAATTGAAAAACAAAGATTGTGTGTCAAATTATGGTCTAAACCAGTGTTTCCCAACCTTGGCAACTTGAAGATATCTGGACTTCAACTCCTAGAATTCCCCAGCCAGCATTCGCTGGCTGGGGAATTCTGGGAGTTGAAGTCCAAATATCTTCAAGTTGCCAAGGTTGGGAAACACTGGTCTAGACAATATGCATTTAACAGTAAACAGGAATAAACAAAACAAACAAGCAGACAAACAAACAGACAAATGAAAAAACGGGAAAAAAAGAAAGGAAAGAAGAAGAGAAAAAAAGAAAGGAAAAGGCGGGCGGGTGTACGGTAGATCTGTATTGGAATTATGAACTAGAAATATTCCCAGTAGGTGGGGTTTTAGAAGTTTACGAAAGGCAAGGAGGATGGGGGCAATCCTAATCTCCGGGGGGGGGGAGCTGATTCCAGAGGGCGGGGGCCGCCACAGAGAAGGCTCTTCTCCTGGGTCCCGCCAGACGGCATTATTTAGTCGACGGGACGTGGAGAAGGCTAACTCTGTGGGACCTAGTTGGTCGCTGGGATTCGTGGGGCAGAAGACGGTCCCGGAGGTATTCTGGTCCCATGCCATATATGGCTTTACAGGTCATAACCAACACTTTTGAATTGTGACCGGAAACTGATCGGCAGCCAGTGCAGGCCGTGGAGTGTTGATGAGAGATGGGCATATCTGGGAAAGCCCATGATTGCTCCCGCAGCTGCATTCTGCACGATCTGAAGTTTCCGAACACTTTTCAAAGGTAGCCCCATGTACAGAACTAATAATAAAGCCGCAGGTGTTGCAACCTTCCACCTTGGCTTTTCTGCATCCCCCTCGGGTGCCTCTGGTTCCATCTCGAAAGCTGCACGTGCATTTTATTTTTTGAAAACTGGTATACTGCTAATGCTTCCTCCTTTCTGTGCCATTAAAACAACTTAGCCAATGGCTGTGGGTCTAAGTTAGAACCACTAACTGGCAGCTGCAGAGAAGTATGAACCGCTCGACGGCTGCAAGGAAGCTTCAGAGGGTGGCTGTGAGGTCCTTGTTCCTCAAAACACTGGCTTTCTCTTGCAGACGAACGAGAGGCGGTACAGAAGAAGACGTTCACCAAATGGGTCAACTCTCACCTGGCCCGGGTCACCTGCCGCATCAGTGATCTGTACAGCGACCTGCGAGATGGACGCATGCTGCTACGTCTCCTGGAAGTGCTCTCAGGGGAGCAATTGGTGAGTGTGGAGGTTGTTGTTGTTGTTGTTATTATGATTTAGATTTAGATTTAGATTTAGATTAGATTTAGATTAGATTTGGATTAGATTAGATTTAGATTTAGATTAGGTTTAAATTTAGATTAGATTTAGGATTAGATTTAGATTTAGATTAGATTTAGTTTAGATTTAGTTTAGATTTAGTTTAGATTTAGATTAGATTTAGATTTAGATTTAGATTAGATTTAGATTTAGATTAGATTTAGATTTAGATTAGATTTAGATTTACCGTAGATTAGATTTAGATTTAGATTAGATTTAGATTAGATTTAGATTAGATTTAGATTAGATTTTGATTTAGATTAGATTTTGATTTAGATTAGATTTAGATTAGATTTAGATTTAGGATTAGATTTAGATTAGATTTAGATTAGATTTAGATTAGATTTAGATTAGATTTAGATTAGATTTAGATTAGATTTTGATTTAGATTAGATTTAGATTAGATTTAGATTTTAGATTTAGATTTAGATTAGATTTAGATTAGATTTAGATTAGATTTAGATTAGATTTAGATTAGATTTAGATTAGATTTAGATTTAGGATTAGATTTAGATTAGATTTAGATTAGATTTAGATTAGATTTAGATTAGATTTAGATTAGATTTAGATTAGATTTTGATTTAGATTAGATTTAGATTAGATTTAGATTTTAGATTTAGATTTAGATTAGATTTAGATTTCGATTAGATTTCGATTAGATTTAGATTAGATTTAGATTAGATTTAGATTTAGATTTTGATTAGATTTTGATTTAGATTAGATTTAGATTTAGATTAGATTTACATTAGATTTTGATTTAGATTAGATTTAGATTTAGATTAGATTTAGATTTAGATTTAGATTTAGATTAGATTTAGATTAGATTTTGATTTAGATTAGATTTAGATTAGATTTAGATTTAGATTAGATTTAGATTAGATTTAGACTTAGATTTAGACTTAGATTTAGATTAGATTTAGATTTAGATTTAGGATTAGATTTAGATTAGATTTAGATTTAGGATTAGATTTAGATTAGATTTAGATTTTAGATTCAGATTTAGATTTAGATTTAGATTTAGAGGATGGATGGATGGATGGATGGATGAATAAATAAATAAATAAGAACTCCTGACAGCGGGCAGAGTTAGCATTCTAAAACCACTGCTCCACCGGGGCTCCTATGCTTGAATCTCAAATGCTTTCATGGTTTCTGACGAAAAACATGGCAAAACTGCCCTTGGCTGAGAAAGTAACGGGATGGGGTGGGAGGAAGCCCTTTCCCAGCTGGGATGGGACCCCTTCCAGCTTCCAAAGCACCATGCCGCACGAATCCCAGCGACCGGTTAGGTCCCACAGAGTTGGCCTTCTCCGGGTCCCGTCGACTAAACAATGTCGTTTGGTGGGACCCAGGAGAAGAGCCTTCTCTGTGGCGGCCCCGACTCTCTGGAATCAGCTCCCCCCCCCCGATATCAGAGTTGCCCCCACCCTCCTTGCCTTTCGCAAGCTCCTCAAAACCCACCTCTGTCGTCAGGCATGGGGGAATTGAAATTTTTTCCTTCCCTCTAGGCTTATAGAATTTATACATGGTATGTTTGTATCTATGAGTGGTTCTTTAAATTGGGGTTTTTTAAAGATTATTTTTAATATTAGATTTGTTTGCATTGTCTTTTTTATTGTTGTTAGCCGCCCCGAGTCTTCGGAGAGGGGTGGCATACAAATGTAAGTAAGTAAGTAAGTAAGTAAGTAAGGAAGGAAGGAAGGAAGGAAGGAAAGAAAGGGAAGGAAAGAAAGAAAGGGAAGGAAGGAAAGAAAGAAAGGAAAGAAAGAAAGGAAAGGAAGGAAAGAAAGAAAGGAAAGGAAGGAAGGAAGGAAAAGAAGGAAGGAAAGGAAGGAAGGAAGGAAAGAAAGGAAGGAAAGAAAGAAAGAAAAAAAAGAAAGGAAAGGAGGAAAGGAAGGAAGGAAAGGAAGGAAGGGAAGGAAGAAAAGGAAGGAAAGAAAGGAAGAAAGAAAGAAAGAAAGAAAGAAAGAAAGAAAGAAGGAAAGCTGCTTAGGAATTCTAGGAGGGGCAGTGCCAGCCTGCCCAAACCAGGCTGGGTTTTGAAACAGCTGCCCCTTTTTCCCTCGTTCCTTGCCACGTACTCTCTCTTTCCTCTTCTCCAAGCCAGCCGCAGCCACCACCCACCTAGCCGGGAAAGCCGAACACCTGTTTCCCAGAATGCCACGCGTTGGTTGGCTCTCTTTGCAGCCGGGAGGGGAACAGCCTGTTCTAGCTCAAGCGAGGCAGAATTTCCAGTTTCCCCGTTGGCAGGCAGCAGCCTACATATACACCCTGCCTGGCAGCTTGGCAGGTGCTTCTGTCCTGGCGGCTGAATTTTCCGGCTGGTGTGGCGGGGGAGGCGAAGGAAAGGAAGCTGCTGAAGCAGGCTGGGAAAATGTTAGAGAAGCATGTAGGAAAATTAACGCAGGTTTATTTAGTTAGTTATTTATTTATTTATTTATTTATTTATTTATTTATTTATTTTATTACTTAGATTTGTATGCCGCCCCTCTCCGAAGACTTTATTTAGTTAGTTAGTTATTTAGTTAGTTATTTAGTTATTTATTTAGTTATTTATTTATTTATTTATTTATTTAGTTAGTTAGTTATTTAGTTAGTTATTTAGTTATTTATTTAGTTAGTTATTTAGTTAGTTATTTATTTAGTTAGTTATTTAGTTATTTATTTAGTTATTTAGTTAGTTATTTAGTTATTTATTTATTTAGTTAGTTAGTTATTTAGTTAGTTATTTAGTTATTTATTTAGTTAGTTATTTAGTTAGTTATTTATTTAGTTAGTTATTTAGTTATTTATTTATTTATTTATTTAGTTAGTTAGTTATTTAGTTAATTATTTAGTTAATTATTTAGTTATTTAGTTAGTTATTTAGTTAGTTATTTAGTTATTTAGTTAGTTATTTAGTTATTTAGTTAGTTATTTAGTTAGTTATTTAGTTATTTATTTAGTTATTTAGTTATTTAGTTAGTTAGTTATTTAGTTATTTAGTTAGTTACTTAGTTATTTAGTTAGTTACTTAGTTATTTAGTTATTTATTTAGTTATTTAGTTAGTTATGTAGTTAATTATTTAGTTAATTATTTAGTTATTTAGTTAGTTATTTAGTTAGTTAGTTATTTAGTTAGTTATTTAGTTATTTAGTTAGTTATTTAGTTATTTAGTTAGTTATTTATTTAGTTATTTAGTTAGTTATTTAGTTATTTAGTTAGTTATTTAGTTAATTATTTAGTTAATTATTTAGTTATTTAGTTAGTTAGTTAGTTATTTAGTTATTTAGTTAGTTATTTAGTTAGTTAGTTAGTTAGTTAGTTAGTTAGTTAGTTAGTTAGTTAGTTAGTTAGTTAGTTAGTTAGTTATTTATTGGATTTGTATGCCGCACCTCTCCGCAGACTCGGGGCGGCTAACAACAGTAATAAAACAGTATATGACAATAATCCAATACTAAAAACAGTAAAAAAACCATTACATAAAAACCAATCATACATACAGACATACCATGCATAAAATTGTAAAGGCCTAGGGGGAAAGTGTATCTCAGTTCCCCCATGCCTGGCGGCAGGGGTGGGTTTTAAGAAGCTTACGAAAGGTTTCAAGAGCGTCACCTCTGACTGCGTTGGCTCCGCGTCTAGTGAAAAGAAGGGCCGGGGGAGACAGGATAGGAGTGTTCCAATATCGGAGGGGCTGTCACAAAGAGAAGCCCCCCCCCCGCCTGTTCGCCAAAGCACCTGAGGGCAGGATAAGAAGCAATGGATGGAAACTAATCAAGGAGAGAAGCAACCTGGAATTGAGGATAAATTTCCTGGCAGGGAGGACATTTAACCAGTGGCCGCCAGATGTTGTGGGGTGCTCTATCACTGGGGCTTTTTAAGAAGAGACTGGACAACCGTATGCCTGGAATGACCTAGGGCAGGGGCAGGCAAAGTTGGCTCTGTGGACTTCAACTCCCAGAATTCCTGAGCTAGCATGGATGGCTCAGGAATTCTGGGAGTTGAAGTCCACGAGTCATAGAAGAGAGAACTTTGCCTACCCCATGATGGTCAATATATGGCACAGGGAATTCTGGGAGTTGAAGTCCACGAGTCATAGAAGAGAGAACTTTGCCTACCCCATGATGGCCAATATAGGCACAGGGGCCACAGGTGGTATGCAGAGCCTTCTTTGTGGACACGCCTGCCGCCGCCACTGCCCAGCTCTGCCACGCATGTGTGGACTCAATCCCGCTGGCAAGCTGGTCTCTAAGTTTCTGCTGTGTTTGTCGGGGGGGGGGGCAGGGCGCATGCAAGGGATGTGGGCAGGGGTGGGCAGCCGGCAGGACGGTGTGGAACACAGTTCCACCGGCAGAATATGTTTGTGAGTGACATAGGGGAAGGTTTGGTAGGGAAGGTTTGCCTATTTGCCGATGACTCTAAAGTGTGCAATAGGGTTGATATTCCTGGAGGCGTCTGTAATATGGTAAACGATTTAGCTTTACTAGATAAATGGTCAAAGCAATGGAAACTGCAGTTCCCTGCCCTCTGCATCCCATTTTGGACCTGGAAGGGCTATTGCATCACCCTGGGAGCCAAAAATGGATGGAGGTGTGGGGTGCATGTTCGGTCGGCGGTGGCATTGCATTTTGGGGGGTTGTGCTCATTCACACATGCGTGCTTGTGCTTTGGGCACTTGGCACCAAAAAGAGTTCGCCATCACTGGTATAGGGTCTCTCGTTCAAGCAGGGAGTGGCCTTAGAAGACCTCTGGGACAGTTATTCTGTTGTTATTCTGTTTTTCCTGGTTGGTAGGGTAATATTTGAGACTGACCAGTTGGCATTGATTTCCCGTTGTCGGCTGAAATTTTGTTCATTCTTCCTGATTCAGTTTGGGTCACTTTTGGATTTTCCTCCAGGCTTTGGGGTCAGAGGTTATGTTAGAGCCAGGGTCCCCAACCCTGAGCAGTAGAGGTCCGTGGCCTGTTAGGAACCAGGCCACATAGCTGGAAGCGAGCGACAGGCAAGTGAACCCTGCTGTAAACTGCGTGCGAGGGATCTAAGTTGCGCACCCACACAAAAACACACACAAGTCCCTGGAAAAATTGCCTTCCACGAAACTGATCCCTGGTGCTAAAAGGTTTGGGAACCACTGTGTTAGGGGAAGTCCTTAACTTATAACCATTTGCTGAGCAACTGAAATTATAATGGCACTGAAAAATCTGACTTACGACTGGTCCTCAAACCCATCGGAGCATCTTATGATCAAAATTCAGTTGCTTGGCAACCAATGTGTATTTATGGTGTCTGCAGCATCCCTGGAGTGAGGTGGTGGTGGTAGGATCACACAATCGCCTAGGCGGCTTCCAACAAGCAAAGTCAATGACTTCGCTTAACAGCTGGGTGATTCACTCAGCGACCATGGCAGAAACAGGTGGTCTGATTGGACAAAACAGAAATTTGGATTTCCATTGTGCGTCGAGGACTGCCTGTATTGACATCATTTGGGTCATTTTCAACGAAAACTTCTGTTTTGTTTATAGGGATTTTAATATGTTGGTTTTTTCCCTCCCCAGGTGAACTTGTTGGTTAATTGCCTGGGGTTACGTACTTAAAATGGGTGCCTGTATAAATATGCACTTTTTTTTTTTTGTTAAAAAGGAATCCATTTAAATGAGTTGATTTGCCTCGGAACAACACTGAAAGGTGCTGACAGAAGAGAGGAAGCCATTAAAGGGAGAGATGGCAACACCCAGCACCCTTAAAGGCAGCAAGAGTTGGCCTTATTTGATTCTAGGCCTCTTCAAATGTGAACATCCCGTATCCTGTACAGTGGTACCTCTACTTACGAACTTAATTCGTTCCGAGACAGGTTCTTAAGTAGAAAAGTTTGTAAGAGGGAGCAATTTTTCCCATAGGAATCAACGTAAAAGCAAATAAGGTGTGCGATTGGGGAAACCACAGGGAGGGTGGAGGCCCTGCCTCCTTCCAGGAGATTCCTAGAGAGGCCTCACAGAGGCTTCTCCCTGCCTTTTCCGGCCCTGTTTCCTCCCAGGAGATTCCTAGAGAGGCCCCACGGAGGCTTCTCCCCACCTTTTCTGGCCCTGTTTCCTCCCAGGAGATTCCTAGAGAGGCCCCACGCTGCCTTTTCTGGCCCTGTTTC
Source organism: Erythrolamprus reginae (assembly GCF_031021105.1). NCBI lineage: Eukaryota > Metazoa > Chordata > Lepidosauria > Squamata > Dipsadidae > Erythrolamprus > Erythrolamprus reginae. Next base: position 5,694,874 of record NC_091962.1, on the reverse strand, counting down.
CTCCCAGGAGATTCCTAGAGAGGCCCCACGGAGGCTTCTCCCCACCTTTTCTGGCCCTGTTTCCTCCCAGGAGATTCCTAGAGAGGCCCCACGGAGGCTTCTCCCTGCCTTTTCCAGTTACAGTTTTGGAGGCTCGGGTTTGTAAGTAGAAAATGGTTCTTGAGAAGAGGCAAAAAAATCCTGAACACCCGGTTCTTATCTAGAAAAGTTCGTAAGTAGAGGCGTTCTTAGGTAGAGGGACCACTGTACTAGATATTTAAATTTTCTCTCTCTCTTGCTCCTAAAGCAGGGGTGAAATGCTCCCATTTTGCTCAGGCCTGTCAGTCATCAGAGTTGGTCGCTAAGAGAGCGCGAGGCTTCGCTCACCTGCACAGAACGCTTTGCGCATGCACAGAGGGGAAAAGAACCCAAATGGCGGCGTCCTGGCAGATGGGCGGAGTCTTGCACTCCCTTCGCGACCAACTCTCCGACAACCGACAGTCACAAGCGAACCAGGAGCATTTCACTCCTGTCCTAAAGGAAACGCTCCCACCTTTCTAAAGCCACAACTTTAATCTGTTTTCATGTTTCTTAACTTTAAATCTGTTTTTGTATTTTATACTTGTTGGAAACTTACAATTGAGCCCAACATTTCGGTGGCTAGCCGAAGACGTTTGTTAAGTGAGTTTTGCCCCATTTTACAACTTTCTTCTTGCCACCGTTGTTAAGCGAAGCACTGCAGTGGTTACATTAGTCACACGGACGTTAAGTAAATCTGGCTCCCCCATCAACTTTGCTTGCCAGAAGGTTAACAAAAACAAAACAAAACAAAAAAGGAGCGCATGATCTCGGGACTCCGCAACGAGTTGGAGTGAGCCCAATGTCAGAGTTTTGATACGGGGATGCGGCTATAGTCGTAAGTGTGAAACACAGCCATAAGTCGCTTTTTCAGTGCTGTTTTAACTTTGAATGGTCACTAAATGAAGGGTTGTAAGTTTGAGGAGCACCTTTGCAAAGTGCATATAAATTGGTCTTATTGGTCTCTCCCAATAATAGCACACAGAGTTGGCCTCCTCCGGGTCCCGTCGACAAAGCACTGCAGGTTGGTGGGACCGGGGGGAAGGCCTTCTCTGTGACTGCCCCGGCTGTATAGAACCAACTCCTCCCCCCCCCGATGTCCGTACTGCTCCCACCCTGCTGGCCTTACGGAAGGCCATGAAGACCTGGGGGGGGGGGCAGCATGAATTAGCAAGTGACAGGGCCACACTGTATGAATGGGATATATATATGGGATATGACTACAGTGATCCCTCGATTATCGCGAGGGTTCCGTTCCAAGACCCCTCACGATAATCGATTTTTCGCGATGTAGGGTTGCGGAAGTGAAAACACCATCTGCGCATGCGCGCCCTTTTTTTCATGGCCGCGCCTGCGCAGATGGTGGAGTTTGCGTGAGCGGCGGGGAAGACCCAGGGAAGGTTCCTTCGGCCGCCCAGCAGCTGATCTGCTCGGCAGCGCAGCAGCAGCGAGCAGACGAAGATCGGGGTTTCCCCGCCGCCCACGCAAAGGGGAAACCCCGATTCGGCTCCTCGCTGCGCTGCCGAGCAGATCAGCTGCTGGGCGGCCGAAGGAACCTTCCCTGGGTCTTCCTCGCTGATGCCCCCGCTCGCCCGCCCGCCCCCCGCCCGCCGCCCGCCAGCAAGAGGGGGAGAGATAGAGAAAGAGAGAGAAGGAAAGAAAGAGATGAGAGAGGGAGGAAGAGAGTGTGAGAGAGGAAGAAGCAAGATAGAGAAAGAGAGAGAGAAAGAAAGATGAGAAAGGAAGGAAGAGAGTGATGTCATCGGGTGGGAAAAATCACGATATAGCGTTTTGCGAAATCCAATGAATCTAATCTAATCTAATCTTTATATTAATGGGGTTTCTTTTAAATATGAGGTCTTACTTAGTTTAGACTATACAGTAGAACCCCGACTTACGAGACTAATTGGTTCCGGAAGGAGGCTCGTAAGTCGGAACGCTCGTATGACGAAACATTGTTTCCCATAGGAAACAATGTAAAGTCAATCCGTGCAACAACAAAAAAACCCGCTGCCGCCGAACGCGGAAGTTAGCGTTCGGCTTCAGGAGACAGCTGCAAAGCGGCGCGGGTGTTTTAAAACGTCGCAGCCGGCCTGGGGGGTTCGGGGGCTTCCCCCCGAGCCCCCCAGGCCGGCTGCCACGTTTTAAAACACGCGCGCCGCTTCGCAGCTGTCTCCTGAAGCCGAACGCTAACTTCCGCGTTCGGCTTCAGGAGACAGCTGCGAAGCGGCGCGGGTGTTTTAAAAGGTTGCAGCCGGCCTGGGGGGCTTGCCAGCACCCCCCCGAGCCCCCCAGGCCGGCTGCAACCTTTTAAAACACGCGGGATACGAGCGCCAAGGAGCTGTCTCCTGAAGCCGAACGCGGAAGTTAGCGTTCGGCTTCAGGAGACAGCTCCTTGGCGCTCGTATCCCGAATGCAAGCTCGGGAGGCGAACAAAAATGTCGCTCCCCTCCCAGCTCTTATCTCGAGTAGCTCGTAAGTAGAGCTGCTCGTATGTCGAGGTTCCACTGTATTCAACTTCTTTTTTATTGCTTTGTATCTATTTGTATTTATATTATTATTGTAAGCAATGACTCCCTGAATCCTTCGGGATTGGGCGGCATAGAAGTCAAATAAATAAACGAACGAACGAATAAAATGAAATGAAATAATAAAATAAAATAAATATAATATAATATAATATAATAAATAAAATAAATAAAATAAAAAATAATAAAATAAAATATAAAATAAAATAAAAAATAATAATAAAATAAAATAATACAATAAAATAAAATAAATTATAAAATAAATAAAATAAAATAAAATAAAAACATCCCTAGGTGCTGTGCAAAATTAAGGGAGGCCTTAAACCAGATGTCTTTGAAGTTGGCAACTTTTAAGACTTGTGGACTTCAACTCCCAGAATTCTCCAGCCAGCTATGAATTCTGGGCGTTGAAGTCCACAAGTCCTAAAACTGCCAAGTTTGGGGACCCCTGCCTTAAACCAAGGATCAAGCAGTAGGTACAAAGCACCTTAGGAAAGAAATAAAATATGGAAAGGAGCAGGGACCTTTGGGGTGACAACATGGGTGAAGACATCTCAAGAATTTTGGTGAATCAGGGCAATGGTCCTAGTGGAATCCTGCCTCAACCAGTTTCACCGGAGCTTTTAGTAAAATTCAAAAATTAGCCCCAATTTGTTCTCAGTTGCTGCTTCCTGTTTTTGACCTGTTCTAAATATCTTATATACCTGCGTGCAGAACAATGGCTGACGTCCGTGAATGAGTGGGAGCCTTTTTTTTTTAAAGGTTTCTGAGCTTGACTGAGAAATGGAAAAAAACCAGAATGCCTTAGCAAATCCCTTCGGCCCCATGGTCAAGAGGACTAAATAGGGAGTGCCTTTGAAGCGAGACAAGGGCCAAGCCTGACTTCAAAGACATGATCTCCTTATCTTAAGCCACTGGCCATTAACCACCGCTGGTGGCTTTGAACTCCCAGCTACCTCTAGCAAAAAATCCTCTCTTTCTGACCATCCTGAATTGCTGACCGATGAAGTAAGCAAGTTTTGCTTTAGTGGTTAGGCCAGGCCGAGTTCTAGTCCTGCCTTAAGCCTGAAAGCCAGCTGGGTGATTTTGGGCCAATCGCCAGGAGAATGTGAGTTCTAGTGCTGCCTTAGGCATGAAAACCTGTATGCCACACACACCTTACATATATTTCTGTTTATATTTCTATTTGTGTGTGTGTGTGTGTGTGGATTTTTTGCTAGAGGTAGCTGGGAGTTCAAAGCCACCAGCGGTGGTTAATGGCCAGTGGCTTAAGATACGGAGATCATGTCTTTGAAGTTTATTCATTCATTCATTCATTCATTCATTCATTCATTCATTTATTTATTTATTTAGATTTGTATGCCGCCCCTCTCCGCAGACTCGGGGCGGCTCACGGCAGGACACAACAATTCATGACAAATCTAAATATAATTTAAAATATTTAAAAAACTCCATTTACTAAGCAAACATACACACAAACATACCATGCATAAATTGTACATGCCCGGGGGAGGTGATTCAGTTCCCCCATGCCTGACGACAAAGGTGGGTTTTAAGGAGTTTATGAAAGGCAGGGAGAGTAGGGGCAGTTCTAATCTCTGGGGGGAGTTGGTTCCACAGAGTCGGGGTCGCCACAGAGAAGGCTCTTCTCCTGGGTCCCGCCAAACGGCATTGCTTAGTCAACGGGACCCGGAGAAGGCCCACTCTGTGGGACCTAACCGGTCGCTGGGATTCGTGCGGCAGAAGGCGGTCCCGGAGATATTCTGGTCCGATGCCATGAAGGGCTTTATAGGTCATAACCAACACTTTGAATTGTGACCGGAAATTGATCGGCAACCAATGCAGACTGCGGAGTGTTGGTGTAACATGGGCATATTTGGGAAAGCCCATGACTGCTCTCGCAGCTGCATTCTGCACGATCTGAAGTTTCCGAACACTCTTCAAAGGTAGCCCCATGTAGAGAGCGTTACAGTAGTCGAACCTCGAGGTGATGAGGGCATGAGTGACGGTGAGCAGTGACCCTGGTCCAAATAGGGCCGCAACTGGTGCACCAGGCGAACCTGGGCACTATGAACTATGAACTGTTTTATTGTGTTGTGAGCCGCCCCGAGTCTACGGAGAGGGGCGGCATACAAATCTAATAAATGAAATGAAATGAAATGAAATTTTTGATGCGCAGAGGAAATCTCAGATTAAATTAAAATTTAATATCACTTGCTGCTTTTGGCAGAGGGGAAAGAAATCACAACCGAAGCTAGAAGTGGAATAACCTAGGCAGGGGTAGGCAAAGTTGGCTCTTCTCTGACTTGTGGACTTCAACTCCCAGAATCCCTGAACCTATCATGCTAGCACAGGAATTCTGGGAGTTGGAGTCCACCAACTTTGCCAACCCTTGACCTAAGGGAGTCTGCTATTTATTTACTTACTTACTTACTTACTTACTTACTTACTTACTTACTTACTTACTTACTTACTTACTTATTATTTAGATTTGTATGCCGCCCCTCTCCGCAGACTCGGGGCGGCTCACAGCAAAACAAAACAATTCATCACAAATCTAAATTGAAGTTAAAATATTTAAAAACCCCATTTGCTAAACAAACATACATACAAACATACCATTCATAAATTGTATATGCCCGGGGGAGATGTCTCAGTTCCCCCATGCCTGACGACAAAGGTGGGTTTTAAGGAGCTTACGGAAGGCAAGGAGAGTAGGGACAGTTCTAATCTCTGAGGGGAGTTGATTCCAGAGGGCTGGGGCCGCCACAGAGAAGGCTTTTCCCCTGGGTCCCGCGAGATGACATTGTTTAGTCGACGGGACCCGGAGAAGGCCAACTCTGTGGGACCTAACCGGTCGCTGGGATTCGTGCGGCAGAAGGCGGTCCCGGAGATATTCTGGCCCGGTGCCATGAAGGGCTTTAAAGGTCATAACCAACACTTTGAATTGGGACCGGAAACTGATCAGCAGCCAATGCAGGCCACGGAGTGTTGCAGAAACGTGGGCGAATCTTGTCTTGCAAGCCCATTCGTGGAATGCGGTGGGATTTCTTCCCTCCGAGCCCCACGCCTCTCTTCCCAACTCCCCATACCTGCTTGGGGACTGCCAACTTTCCATCCGCCTCCTGCTCCATTCCATTCCTCTGTGGTTTGCAAGCAGGGAAAAAAGAATTCTTGGGCTGGGAGGGGTTGTCTGGTTCCGCCCCTCCCTCCGGGGTTTGTGTTGTTTAAAACAAAAAACCCCACAAAACCTCAGTGACAAGCAGACCAAACTCTTCCGACAGCTCGGCCTGGGCTCACGGCCCTTGGGCTGCCAGTTAAACCGGCTTCCTGCCTTATGCAACCCGGTTGGGAGGCCTGGATTGCAAGGCGGCGTTTGGAAAGTAGGGGATGGGTCAAAACGGAAGGGCCAGGGGACTCGGGCACTTAGCGAGTGTCGAGAAGAAAGAAAAAGCTGAAGGAACAAGCCAAATGCAAACGCTTTTATTTCTGCTTGGAAACCACTTCTGGGCTTTGTGCTTGAGGAGGGGGAAACAATGAAACTTTGATTTTGATATGTTTTTGTTATTGTTGTTGTAGTTGTGGAAATGGCTAGTTAATACAATTATGTAAAAGTAAAAAGTTGATATCTATCTATCTATCTATCTATCTATCTATCTATCTATCTATCTATTATCTATCTATCTATCTCTATCTATCTCTCTCTCTCCCTCTCTCTATATATCTATCTATCTGTCTGTCTATCTATCTATCTCTATCTATCTCTATCTATCTATCTATCTATCTATCTCTATCTATCTATCTATCTATCTATCTCTATCTATCTATCTATCTATCTATCTATTATCTATCTCTATCTATCTCTATCTATCTATCTATCTATCTATCTCTATCTATCTATTTATCTATCTATCTCTATCTATCTATCTATCTCTATCTATCTATCTATCTCTATCTATCTCTCTCTCTCCCTCTCTCTATATATCTATCTATCTGTCTGTCTATCTATCTATCTCTATCTATCTCTATCTATCTATCTATCTATCTATCTATCTATCTATCTATCTCTATCTATCTATCTATCTCTATCTATCTATCTATCTATCTATCTATCTATTATCTATCTCTATCTATCTCTATCTATCTATCTATCTATCTATCTATCTCTATCTATCTATCTATCTATCTCTATCTATCTATCTATCTATCTATCTATCTATCTATCTATCTCTATCTATCTATCTCTATCTATCTATCTATCTATCTATCTATCTATCTCTATCTATCTATCTATCTATCTCTATCTATCTATCTATCTATCTATCTCTATCTATCTCTATCTATCTATCTATCTATCTATCTATCTATCTCTATCTATCTATCTATCTATCTATCTCTATCTATCTATCTATCTATCTATTATCTATCTATCTATCTATCTCTATCTATCTCTATCTATCTATCTATCTATCTATTATCTATCTATCTCTATCTCTATCTATCTCTCTCTATCTATCTATCTATCCATCTATCTATCTCTATCTCTATATCTATCTATCTATCTCTATCTATCTATCTATCTATCTATCTCCCCTATATGGGTGGTCCTCGATTTACAACAGTTCATTTAGCGACTGTTCAAACTTACAAGGGCACTGGGTGGGGGGAAAGTGAGTTAGGGCCGTTTTTCACAGTTTCCAGCATCCCTATGATCACGTGATCAAATTTCAGATGCTTGTGAACGGATTCACACTTATGACCGTTGCTGTGCCCCAAGGTCACATCGTCCCCTTTGGGGATCTTCTGACGAGTAAAGCCAATGGGGAAGCCGGGTTCCCTTAACAACCGGGTTACTGTGTGTTCGGAAACTTCAGATTGTGCAGAATGCAGCCGCGAGAGCAATCATGGGCTTTCCTAGATATGCCCATGTCTCGTCAACACTCCACAGCTTGCCGATCAGTTTCCGGTCACAATTCAAAGTGTTGGTTATGACCTACAAAGCCCTACATGGCATCGGACCAGAATATCTTCGGGACCGCCTTCTGCTGCACGAATCCCAGCGACCGATCAGGCCCCACAGAGTTCGCCTTCTCCGGGTCCCGTCGACTAAACAATGCCGTCTGGCGGGACCCAGGGGAAGAGCCTTCTCTGTGGTAGCCCCGGCCCTCTGGAATCAACTCCCCCCAGAGATTAGGACTGCCCCCACCCTCCTTGCCTTTCGAAAGCTCCTGAAGACCCACCTATGTCGCCAGGCATGGGGAAGTTAATATACCGTTAGCTACTACGGTTTTATGTATGGTCTCTTAGGTTGTGTGATTGTATTTATAATAAGGGTTTTAAATTGTTCTTTTAAAATTAGATTTGTACATTGTGTATTGTTGTTGTGAGCCGCTCCGAGTCTTCGGAGAGGGGCGGCATACAAATCTAATAAATAATAATAATAATAATTATTATTATTATTATTATTATTATGTCAATACAACACAGCAAACGAGATCACTATGCTGGATTTCATATTTCATCACCAGTCGGGCGCTTCCCAAGCACCTAGACTGCGTGATGTAGCGGAGAATTATGTGTGCCGATCCCAGTAAAGCGGCCTTTTGCAATTGACAGATGGAGATTTTGTCAATTCCAATGGTTTTCAAATGTCCGCTGAGATCCTTTGGCACTGCGCCCAGCGTGCCAAGTACCACTGGTACCACTTTCACGGGCTTCTGCCGGAGTCATTGCACCTCGATTTTTAGATCTTCGTATTTCACTAATTTCTCCAGCTGCTTCTCCTCAATTCTGCTGTCTCCTGGGATTGCGATGTCGATGATCCATACTCTCTTTTTCTCCACGATCACAATGTCTGGTGTGTTATGCTTCAGAATTCGGTCAGTCTGAAGTCGGAAGTCCCACAGTAGTTTTGCTTGCTCATTTTCGACCACTTTTTCGGGCTTATGATCCCACCAGTTCTTTGCCACTGGGAAATGGTAGTTCCGGCACAAGTTCCAGTGGATCGTCGGTGCCACATCATCATCATTATTATTATTATTATTATTATTATTAATTACTGACTTATCTACTGTAGCGAGTCACTTAACAACGGTGGCAAGAAAGGTCGCGAAATGGGGCAAAACTCACTTAACAAATATCTCGCTTACCTTTGGGCCTCAGTGGTGGTCGTAAGCCGAGGACTTTAACAGCAGGAAACGTACGGAACCCATAGAGACTGAATGTCTAGGAAAGCCGCCTTTGGAATTAAACCTATCCTGGCTTCTTGCTTTGCTCGCGGCGTTTGCACAACACGCCAAACCCTTCCTTGACCCAGTTAAGCTTGTCCCGTGCGGGAGGCCCTGTTGTCTTCATCAATATGCAAAATACCACCTCGCGCCTCTTTTGTGAATGGATGGCTGACGCCCAAGGTTCTCGGGTTGTATTTACTGATTTATAATTTAAAGATATGCCAGGCCGCTTGGAACCGGCGCTGGGCAGCTTCCATCTCTCTTGACGTTCCGCAAGTAGGATTAGAGCAACGAGCACAATGAATTAGCTGCCAGTTGTGTCAGAGGTCGTGTGCATAGAAATGTTGTAAGAGGGTGCTTCATGCAGCTTCTAAAGTCCTGCGCCACAATTCAAAGTGTTGGTCATGACCTTTAAAGCCCTGCATGGCATTGGACCAGAGTACCTCCGGAACCGCCTGCTACCGCACGAATCCCAGCGGCCGATAAGGTCCCACAGAGTTGGCCTCCTCCGGGTCCTGTCGACTAAACAATGTCGTCTGGCGGGCCCCAGGGGAAGAGTCTTCTCTGTGGCGGCCCCAGCCCTCTGGAATCAACTCCCCCCCAGAGATTAGAACTGCTCCCACCCTCCTTGTCTTCCGTAAACTACTTAAGACCCACCTATACCTATGGGGGATTTGAGACATCTTCCCCCCAGGCTTATTATAATTTATGTTTGGTATGTATGTGCTGTTTGGTTTTTAATTATGATAGGGTTTTTAGTTTTTTTTTAATATTAGATTTGTGCCAGTATAATATTGTTTTTATCGTTGTTGTGAGCCGCCCCAAGTCTTCGGAGAGGGGCGGCATACAAATCTAATAAATTATTATTATTATTATCATTATTATTATTATTATTATTATTATTATTATTTTTAGTGGCTGAAAAAAGCCCCCACCTCTCTATAGTTGTATCTGATAAACACATAGAAGATTGACGGCAGAAAAAGGCCTCATGGTCCATCTAGTCTGCCCTTATACTATTTCCTGTATTTTATCTTAGGATGGATCTATGTTTATCCCAGGCAGGTTTAAATTCAGTTCCTATGGATTTACCAACCGAGTCTGCTGGAAGTTTGTTCCAAACATCTCCTACTCTCTTAGTCAAATAATATTTTCTCACGTTGCTTTTGATCTTTCCCCCAACTAACCTCAGATTGTGCCCCTGTGTTCTTGGGTTCTCTTTCCTATGAACAAAATCTCACTGCCAACCCCACTCAGTAAAAGACCATGGGATACTAATATCAAATGATCTAAGTGCCAAAGCCCACTGCAACAATATCACCAAAAAGGCTTCTAGAGTGGTTAACCTGATCCTACGCAGCTTCTGCTCTGGAAATCTCACGCTACTCACCGGAGCCTACAAAACTTTTGCCAGACCCAACCTTAGAGGTCAGTAAGGGGCGTGCATAAGTGCACCAGTGTGCCTTCCGTCCCCTGTCCAATTGTCTCTCCTTGTCTCATTTATCTTTTCTTCCTTTCAAATATGTTCACCTATACTTTTATATCTTTTCTTCTATACTTTTCTTTACTTATATTATTACATATCTTTCTCTTCAATGTGTATTATGTATTGGACAAAATAGATAGATGGATGGATGGATGGATGGATTAGATACATAGATAGATAGATAGATAGATTAGATAGATAGATTAGATAGATAGATAGATAGATAGATAGATAGATAGATTAGATAGATAGATAGATAGATAGATAGATAGATTAGATTAGATAGATAGATAAGATAGATAGATAGATTAGATAGATAGATTAGATAGATAAGATAGATAGATAGATTAGATAGATAGATAGATAGATAGATAGATAAGATAGATAGATAGATAGATAGATAGATAGATAGATAGATAGATAGATAGATAGATAGATAGATACACTTCCCTCCGGAACCTTATTTAACTCTTTAACATATTTAAATGTTTCGATCATGTGTCCCCCCCCTTTCCCTTCTGTCCTCCAGAGTCCAGACTATACAGATTGAGTTCATGAAGTCAATGCTCAGAATCCCCCCAGAGAAGTCCCTGCAATTTCTCGGCAAGGTTTTTCAGAAGTGGCTTGCCATTGCTTCCTTCCTAGAGCTGAGAGAAGTTGTCTGGCCCAAGGTCACCCAGCTGACGTCATGTCTAAGGCCTTTCTCCTGCTTTCTAGCCTGGCCCCTTAACACCACTACTATGTTTCCCTGGCTGATTAATTTCCTGTATTTACACAGCATACTGAGCCATAAACCATAAAGCTATGGTTTAGATTTGCCAGGGTAATAATAGCTCAGATTAGTTAGTCGCTTCTACAAAAGGTAAAAGGTTAGACTGCAGTATTGCTGGCTAACTCTGTCCACTGTCATGAGTTTGATCCTGACCAGCTCAAGGTTGATTCAGCCTTCCATTCTTCAGAGGTCGGTAAAAAGAGGACCCCAAATTGTTGGGAGCAAGAGGCTGACTCTATAAACTATTTAAAGAAGGCCGTAAAGCACTGTGAAGTGGTATATAAGTCTAAGTGCTATTGCTATTGCCAAATGCTGATTAGTTTATGCATATTGTACGCTTGCTGTTCGACTGTGAATGAATGATTTTAATGTTCCAGGGTTTTTAGAATAGTTAGTTATATTGATTGGATTTAAATATTTACATTGTATATTGTCTTTTTTGATATCTGGTGAGCCGTCCCGAGTCCTCAGAGAAGGGCGGCATACAAATCCAATAGATAGATAGACAGACAGACGGTAGGTAGGTAGGTAGGTAGGTAGATAGATAGATAGATAGATAGATAGATAGATAGATAGATAGATAGATAGATAGATAAGAGAGATAGATAGATAAGATAGATAGGCAGATAGATAGATAGACAGACAGACAGACAGACAGACAGACGATAGGTAGGTAGATAGATAGATAGATAGATAGATAGATAGATAGATAGATAGATAGATAGATAGTCTAAGGAGAAGGGCAGCATAAAAATCAAATAAATAAATAAATTAAATAGATAGATAGATAGATAGATAGATAGATAGATAGATAGATAGATAGATAGATAGATAAGAGAGATAAGAGAGATGGATAGATGATAGATAGATAGATTAGATAGATAGATAGATAGATAGATAGATAGATAGATAGATAGATAGATAGATAGATAGATAGATAGATAGGAGAGATGGATAGATGATAGATAGCAAGATCGAAAGATCGAAAGATAGATAGATAGATAGATAGATAGATAGATAGATAGATAGATAGATAAGAGAGATGGATAGATGATAGATAGCAAGATAGATAGATAGATAGATAGATAGATAGATAGATAGATAGGAGAGATAGATAGATAAGATAGGTAGATAGATAGATAGATAGATAGATAGATAGATAGATAGATAGATAGATAGATAGATAGACAGACAGACAGACAGACAGACAGACGATAGGTAGGTAGGTAGGTAGATAGATAGATAAGATAGATAGGTAGATAAGATAGATAGATTGATAGATAAGATAGGTAGATAGATAGATAGATAGATAGATAGATAGATAGATAGATAGATAGATAGATAGATAGATAGAGTAGCCTACATTTGCTGGATTAGACTGGCACGGTTATGCATCTTAAGACAGTTTTCTCAACCTTATCAACTTTTAAAATATATGGGTTTTCAACTCCCAGAATTCCCCAGCCAAGCCATTCTGGTGAGGGAATTCTGGGAGTTGAAGTCCACCTATCTTATAGCATGTTGGCTGGGGCATTCTGGGAGTTGAAGTCCACCCATGTTAAAGTTTGAGAAACAATTCATTTGGAAGAACCCTTCCCAGGAATATAAACAAGATTGGAGGAATACACAGGACTTTCTGCTGATGCTCAGAAGAAATTATAGCCTGTTTTTCCTTCTTCCTTCTTTCCTTCCTTTCTCCGGGTCCCGTCGACTAAACAATGTCGTCTGGCGGGACCCAGGGGAAGAGCCTTCTCTGTGGCGGCTCCGACCCTCTGGAACCAGCTCCCCCCTGAGATTAGGATTGCCCCCACCCTCCTTGCCTTTCGTAAACTCCTTAAAACCCACCTCTGCCGTCAGGCATGGGGGGACTGAAACATCTCCCCCTTGCCCATGTTGTTTTGGTGTTAGATTGATTGTGTGCTTGTTTTTTAATATTCTGGGGTTGTTTTTTATGAATATTTTAGCTTAAAATTGTAATTGGATTGGTGGGTATTGGATTTGCTATTATGTATTGTTTTTACTTTGCTGTGAGCCGCCCCGAGTTTGCGGAGAGGGTTCGGCATATAAATCCAATAAATCTAATCTAATCTTCTCCTCAGCCCAAGCCAACCAAGGGCCGAATGCGAATCCACTGTCTGGAGAACGTCGACAAAGCCCTGCAGTTTTTAAAGGAGCAACGGGTCCACCTGGAAAACATGGGCTCCCACGATATTGTGGACGGCAACCACCGACTCACGCTGGGCCTCATCTGGACAATCATCCTCCGTTTCCAGGTACGTTCCGCAATGTTCCTCCCTCGTTCGGGCTTTCCTTCCTCTGAGGGCTGCAGCGAGAAATAGAAGCCAAACGATCGAGAGGGAGGCTCTTGCTCTGCCGTCATTTCGAAATCAAGTTTCTAGTTCTCATGACGGAAGAATAATTAAAAACGATCAGGGCGTGTTGAGCCTGTGGGATAAATGATTAAGGGGGAAGTCGTTTTGAAATACCCGAAGGATTGTCGCACACCCGAGGGAGTGGATTTATTTTTCTGTTTTTCCAGAGGGTGGGAATAAAATCGTTGCGTTAAAACTACAAGGGGGAAGTATCAGTCGTCAGTTTATGGGTGACTTAATGCCTAACAAGTAATTCGACTAGATGATTTATTTATTTATTTATCTATTGGATTTGTATGCTGCCCCTCTCTCCGCAGACTCGGGGCGGCTAACAACAGTAATAAAAACAGCATATCACAATCCAATATTAAAACAGTTAAAAACCCTTATTATATAACCAAACATACATACAGACAGACAGACCATGCATAAAATTGTAAAGGCCTAGGGGGAAAGAGTATCTCAATTCCCCCATGCCTGGCGGCAGAGGTGGGTTTTAAGAAGCTTACGAAAGGCAAGGAGGGTGGGGGCAATTCTAATCTCTGGGGGGAGTTGGTTCCAGAGGGCCGGGGCCGCCACAGAGAAGGCTCTTCCCCTGGGTCCTGCCAAGCGACATTGTTTAGTTGACGGGACCCGGAGAAGACCCACTCTGTGGGACCTAACTGGTCGCTGGGATTCGTGCAGCAGAAGGCGGTCCCTGAGATAATCTGGTCCGGTGCCATGAAGATCTCTGAGATCCCTTCCGAGTCAACAGAAGAATCTTTTTAAGCAATTCTCTATTAAGGGAAAAGAGACTCACCATTGTTGGCCCCTCCTTTTATAATACATTATGCAAAATACCACACAGGCAGCACCGGCGCTGCCAACTTTTTCTAGATTTGTGCTTGTTAAGCAAGTTTTAGGATGTTTTTCCCTGGCCCGCCTGATCGATGGGTGCAGAGTTTCGTCATTATTACCGTATTCCTCAGAGTATAAGATGCATTTTCCCTCACTTAAAAGAGGTTAGAAATTTGGGTGCGTCTTATACTCCGAATGTAGCTTTTACTAAGCTTTTTTTTCCCAACTCTAACGTGGTGCTAATCAGTGAAGCCATCTTCCCTGCTTTGCTTATTAGCTAAGCGCTAAGCAATCTTCCCCTTGCCTGCTTTTTTCACTCCTGCTCCCTCCGACAATCAGCTGGGCTCTAGAAGCCTTTTTTCAGCCCTAACAAGGGGCTAACGACTGAAGCCATCTCCTGTGCTTTGCTAGCCATCTTCCCTTTGCCTGCTTTTCTCATTGTTTCTCTCTCTCCGAAGAGAGTGAGAAGTGAAGTGTTTGTTAGAAACTGTTTTTTATCCCCAAGCAGAAACTGTTTTTTTATCCCCAAGCTCAAAACCAGCAAACTAATGTGCTGAGGCTGACCAAGGACTAGCCTGATAGAAACATAGAAGACTGACGGCAGAAAAAGACCTCATGGTCCATCTAGTCTGCCCTTATACTATTTCCTGTATTTCATCTTACAATAGATATATGATTAGATTAGATTAGATTTATTGGATTTATATGCCGCCCCTCTCCGAAAACTCGGGGCGGCTCACAACAAGATAAAAACAATACATAATAACAAATCCAATACCCACCAATCCAATAACAATTTTAAGCTAAAAATTCATAAAAGCAACCCCAGAATATTAAAACATGCATACAATCAATCTAACACCAAAACAACATGGGCAAGGGGGAGATGCTTCAGTTCCCCCATGCCTGACGGCAGAGGTGGGTTTTAAGGAGTTTGCGAAAGGCAAGGAGGGTGGGGGCAATCCTAATCTCAGGGGAGAGCTGGTTCCAAAGGGTCGGAGCCGCCACAGAGAAGGCTCTTCCCCTGGGTCCCGCCAGACGACATTGTTTAGTTGACGGGACCCGGAGAAGGCCAACTCTGTGGGACCAAACCGGTCGCTGGGATTCGTGCGGCAGAAGGCGGTCCCGGAGATATTCTGGTCCGGTGCCATGAAGGGCTTTATAGGTCATAACCAACACTTTGAATTGTGACCGGAAACTGATCGGCAACCAATGCAGACTGCGGAGTGTTGGTGTGACATGGGCATATTTGGGGAAGCCCATGATTGCTCTCGCAGCTGCATTCTGCACGATCTGAAGTTTCCGAACACTTTTCAAAGGTAGCCCCATGTAGAGAGTGTTACAGTAGTCGAGCCTCGGTCCAAGTAGGGCCGCAACTGGCGCACCAGGCATGTTTAAATTCAGTTACTGTGGATTTACCAACCACGTCTGCTGGAAGTTTGTTCCAAGGATCTACTACTCTTCCAGTAAAATAATATTTTCTCACGTTGCTTTGGATCTTTCCCCCAACTCACTTCAGATTGTGTCCCCTTGTTCTTGTGTTCACTTTCCTATTAAAAACACTTCCCTCCTGAACCTTATTTAACCCTTTAACATATTTTAATGTTTCGATCATGATAAATACCTAGCAGGCAGATTATTTTTTCCTCTATTTTCCTCCCTGTTATACTCTGGTGTATCTTATACTCCAAAAAATACGGTACTTTCAAAGGAAAGGGGGAAAAAAAGATACATGCACTCAGCGTGGGTAGTAAGTCTATGCACTATTTATTGAACGTTTAATAGTTTTTTATTGTCCTTCCTTCTCTTGTAGTTTAGTAGGAGCCTTAATTGCTTTTAAAATAGGAAATAATTAAATAGTATGTTTTTACCCATAAACGCTTTAATCATTTTAATCGTTATCTAGCTGAACTGTTTATAGGAATTAAAGAAAGTTGAGCTACTTGCCTAATCTGTTATCATACTGAACCTTGTGGGTTCAGTACAAAACCTTAAAATGTGACTGTGCTCCTCAACAAATCATGCAGTCTGTCATTTGTCCTTTTTGTGGCTATTCAAATAATGTGGCTTCATCCACTGAAAAAGAGTCCAAGCACCTATCTGAAAAGTTATCTTGGTCAATAAGCCACTCCCAACCCAGTCACATGACCATTAAGCCACCCCCCACCAGTCACATGATTGTCAAGCCACTCCCAGCTGGTCCCATGACTGACAACCTACAGCAGTCTGCATTGGTTGCAGATCAGTTTCCGGTCACAATTCAAAGAGTTGGTTATGACCTATAAAGCCCTTCATGGCACCGGACCAGATTACCTCCGGGACCGCCTTCTGCTGCACGAATCCCAGCGATCAGTTAGGTCCCACAGAGTTGGCCTTCTCCGGGTCCCGTCAACTAAACAATGTCGCTTGACGGGACCCAGGGGAAGAGCCTTCTCTGTGGCGGCCCCCCAGAGTTTAGAATTGCCCCCACCCTCCATGCCTTTCGTAAGCTTCTTAAAAGCTTCTTAAAACCCACCTCTGAGATACTCTTTCCCTCTAGGCCTTTACAATTTTATGCATGGTATGTCTGTATGTATGTTTGGTTTTATAATAAGGGTTTTTAACTGTTTTAATATTGGATTGTTACATGCTGTTTTTATTACTGTTGTTAGCCGCCCCGAGTCTACGGAGAGGGGCGGCATACAAATCCAATAAATAGATAGATAGATAGATAGATAGATAGATAGATAGATAGATAGATAGATAGATAGATAAAATAGTAATAGTAGTAGTAGTAGTAATAATAATAATAAATAATAATAATAATAATAATAATAATAATAATGTCCTACGTTTCCCTGTCATTAATACCAATATCATGTACAGGTATATAAACAGTGTTATTTCTTTGTATACTACCAATATGTACTTGATAAATGAATGAATGAATGAATGAACAAACAAACAAACAAACAAATAAATACAAATAAACAAATAACCAAACAAACAAATCCAATCCTACCCAGTCACATGATCATCAAGCCACACCCACACAAGAAGCCACGCCCATAGTGTGGTAGTAAAAAAAAATTTGCAGCCCTTCACGGCAGGTACTCACGCTGACTCTTTGAGTGACTCTGATCAACTGAGATTCTTTTTTGATCTTTTCTCACAGATTCAAGACATCAGCGTGGAGACAGAGGATAACAAGGAGAAGAAGTCCGCAAAAGATGCCCTCCTGCTTTGGTGCCAGATGAAGACAGCTGGGTAAGGGGATAAACCAGACAATGCAATGTAGGAGAGTCTCCCCCTTCCTGGCTAAGACCTAACTGGAATTTTCCTATCTTGCTTTTTAATGCCATAAAGAATGAGTGTTGTAGGCAGCCGGCCGTGTACTGCAGCTGCTGAAAAAGCCAATGCAATAATGTGGCGGCCCCGACCCTATGGAACCAGCTCCCCCCAGATATCAGAGTTGCCCCCACCCTCCTTGCCTTTCGTAAGCTCTTAAAAACCCACCTCTGTCGTCAGGCATGGGGGAATTGAAATATTCTTTTTCCCTAGGCTTATAAAATTTATGCATGGTATGTCTGTGTGTATGATTGGTTTCATAAATTTACATTACATTACTTTTAATATTAGATTTGTTCATATTGTCTTTTTACTGTTGTTAGCCGCCCCGAGTCTACGGAGAGGGGCAGCATACAAATCTAATAAGTACAAATAATAATTAATAATAATAATTTATTAGATTTGTATGCTGCCCCTCTCCGAAGACTCGGGGCGGCTCACAACATAACAATACTACAATACATTACAACTCTAATAATAAAATTTAAAAAGTCAATTAAAAAACATAACCAGTGTCATCAAATCGCCAACTACACAATCGTACACATTCAACCCAGTTCATCATACAACAGAGGTAAAAAAACACAATGAAGGGGGGAGGTAATCCTAGGCTGCATTAACAGTGGGATAGAATCAAGATCAGGTGAATTGTTAATACCACTTTATAAGGCCACACTTGGAATATTGCATCTATTTTTCATCCCCACGAGATAAAAAAAAGATACTGAGACTCTAGAAAGAGTGCAGAGGAGAGCAACGAAGAGGATTAGGGGACTGGAGCCTAAAAGGTATAAAGAACGGTTGCAGGAACTGGGCATGGCTGGTTTAATGAAAAGAAGGGCCAGGGGAGACAAGATCAGCAGCCTTCCAATATCTCAAGGGTTGCCACAAAGAAGAGGGAGTCTCCAAAGCATATGAGGGTAGAACAAGAAGCAATGGATGGAAACTAATCAAGGAGAGAAGCAACTTAGAACTAAGGAGAACATTTCCTGACAGAACGATTAATTAGTGGAACTACTTGCCTCCATAAGTTGTGGGTGCTCCATACTGGAAGCTTTAAAGAAGAGATTGGACAGGAATGGTTTCCTCCCTCCACACACACACACAACCTTTTGTGCATCAGGGACCAGTCCCATGGACTGGGGGGTTGGGGGGGGGGTTGGCTACCACCTGCATCCCACCATGGGGCCTTGCTTGTTTGTGTGGCCCGGTTCCCAGCATTTCATGGACTGGTGCCTTGGATTGACAACCCCACAGTGTTTGGATGAATTCACAAGACGTTGACTCCTTTTTAAAATAACTTTTTATATACTTTTAAAAAACAAAAATATTTACTTATTTACTTATTTACTTATTTACTTACTTACTTACTTACTTACTTACCTATTTACCTATTTACTTACTTACTTACTTACTTACTTACTTACTTACTTACTTACTTACTTACTTACTTACTTACTTACTTATTTACTTACTTACTTACTTATTTACTTATTTACTTACTTACTTATTTACTTATTTACTTACTTACTTATTTACTTATTTACTTACTTATTTACTTACTTACTTATTTACTTACTTACTTATTTACTTACTTATTTACTTATTTACTTATTTACTTATTTACTTATTTACTTATTTACTTACTTACTTACTTACTTATTTACTTATTTATTGTCAATTCTGAACTCTGTGGATCTGGGAGTCACATTTGCTATGAGGATGAGTGGCTTATGTGATGCTCCTCAGAATTTTTTGAAGAACGAAATGGAGTACTGTGTACAGTTCTGGTCACCGCATCTCAAGAAGGATATAATGGAACTGGAAAAGGTGCAAAAAAGGGCAACAAGAATGATCAAAGAAATGGAGCCCCTCCCTTATGTAACCAGATTGCAATGCCTCGGTCTCTTCAGCCTTGAAAGACGGCGTTGAAGGGGCGACTTGATCGAAGTGTATAAAATCATGCCTGGGATAGAAAACATGGATAGAGAAAAATTCTTTTCTCTATCACACAATACTAGGACGAGGGGGCCCTCCCTAAAGCTCATAGGTAAGAAAGTGAGGACAAATCAAGGGAAATATTTCTTCATCCAGCGGGTCATTGGTTGATGGAATTCACTTCCAGAAGAGGTTGTGACAGCTGTCAGCCTGGATAGCTTCAAGGCAGGATGAGACAGATTCAGGGATGCCAAGTGTATCGGTGGTTATTGAAACGGATGTCCAAGTGCCGCCTCTGTGTTAGTTGAGGCAGGCAGGGTTCCCTTATGTACCATTTGTTGGGGGTCAAGGGAAAGGGAGGGACTTGCCTTCTCTTTCTGCTCAAGATCCCCACGGACAATTGATGGGCCACTGTGAGACACAGAACGCTGGACTCCATGGGCTTTGGCCTGATTCAGCAGGGCTCTTCTTATGTTCTATGCCCCTGGAAGGTAAAAATTAGGGAGCCCTGCCTGCGGGGAGAGATTGATACTTAAGGTAGAAATAAAACAAAATGAATACGGAGGTTCCTTTCTTCTGTTTTTTATAGGTACCAAAATGTGAATGTCCATAACTTTACCACAAGCTGGAGAGACGGCCTGGCTTTCAATGCAATTGTCCATAAACACAGGTCAGTTGGGTGAGGTGGGATTGGAACTCACCGTTCCCTGGTGATTGGTGTAAAGTCATCCAGTTGGTTTTCATGACCGAGGCGGGACTAGAACCCACTTGTCTCCTGGTGATTGGCCCCAAGCCATAGAGCTTTCATGCCTAAGGCTGGACCAGAATTCACCCAGCTGGCTTTCATTCCTAAGGCGGGATTGGAACTCACCGTCTCCTGGTGATTGGCCTAGTTACTCAACTGCTTTCATGCCTAAGGCGGGACCAGAATTTAATGTCTTCTGGTGATTAGCACAGTCAGCTGCCTTTCATGCTTAAGGTGGGATTAGAACTTACCGTCTCCTGGTGATTGGCCCAAAGTCACTCAGCTGCCTTTCATGCCTATGGTGAGACTAGAATTCACCATCTCCTGGTGATTGTCCCAAAGTCAACCAGTTGGCTTTTATGCCTAAGGCAGGACTAGAATTCACCGTCTCTTGGTGATCAGCTCAGAGTCACCCAGCTGGCTTTTATACCTAAATCGGGACGTAAACTTATGGTATTCATCTTTCTAGCCTGGCGCGTCAACCACTAGACCAAACCTTTTTCGATTTCTCGTTCTCGCCCAGTAAGTCACTCCTTCCATATATTTGCATGAATGTGTTTTTCATGTCGGTGTCCTCAACAGGCCAGATCTGATAGACATTGACACCTTGAAGAAATGTAACGCACACTACAATCTCCAGAATGCCTTCAACGTGGCTGAAAAGGAGCTTGGCCTTACCAAACTCTTGGATCCTGAAGGTGGGTCCAGCTAGTCTTTTGTTTGGGTTGGGTCTATCTCTGAGGGATGGTTGGATCCTATTTTAACCTTTCCAAGTTTTTTTCATGCGGATAAATGGAAAGTCTATCATGGTCTTATGAGAAACTTTAGCAACTAGGAGGCAGGTCTTTAAAGCTGATTCCGCCCAACAAAGAACATGGTCCATGTCCAGTCAACGAAGCAGTGGAAGTGATGTGCCGGTGTCTGAAGGCTGTTGGGGCCTGGATGGGTGTCAACAGACTCAAACTCAACCCAGACAAGACGGAGTGGCTGTGGGTTCTGCCTCCCAAGGACAATTCCATCTGTCCGTCCATAACCCTGGGGGGGGGGATTATTGACCCCCTCAGAGAGGGTCCGCAACTTGGGCGTCCTCCTCGATCCACAGCTCACATTAGAGAAACATCTTTCAGCTGTGGCGAGGGGGCCGTTTGCCCAGGTTTGCCTGGTGCACCAGTTGCGGCCCTATCTGGACCGGGACTCACTGCTCACAGTCACTCATGCCCTCATCACCTCGAGGCTCGACTACTGTAACGCTCTCTACATGGGGCTACCTTTGAAAAGTGTTCGGAAACTTCAGATCGTGCAGAATGCAGCTGCGAGAGCTATCATGGGCTTTCCCAAAAATGCCCATGTTACACCAACACTCCGCAGTCTGCATTGGTTGCCGATCAATTTCCAGTCACAATTCAAAGTGTTGGTTATGACCTATAAAGCCCTTCATGGCACCGGACCAGAATATCTCTGGGACCGCCTTCTGCCGCACGAATCCCAGCGACTGGTCAGGTCCCACAGAGTTGGCCTTCTCCGGGTCCCGTCGACTAAGAAATGTCGTTTGGCCGGACCCAGGAGAAGAGCCTTCTCTGTGGCGACCCCGACCCTCTGGAACCAGCTCCCCCCCAATATCAGGGTTGCCCTCACCCTCCTTGCCTTTCGCAAGCTCCTTAAAACCCACCTCTGTCGTCAGGCATGGGGGAACTGAAATTTTCCCTTCCCCCTAGGCTTATAGAATTTATACATGGTATGTTTGTATGTATGAGTGGTTCTTTAAATTGGGGTTTTTTAGATTGTCTTTTAATATTAGATTTGTTTACATTGTCTTTTTATATTGTTGTTAGCCACCCCGAGTCTTCGGAGAGGGGCGGCATTCAAATATAATAGATAGGTAGATAGATAGATAGATAGATAGATAGATAGATAGATAGATAGATAGATAGATAGATAGATAGATAGATAGATAGATAGAATGAATGAATGAATGAATGAATGAATGAATGAATGGTGGAAACTGAATGAATGAAGCATTAATGTCTCTTTCTCTCTTGCCATCTCCTCTTCTCCTTGGCTTCCTACCAGACGTGAATGTAGACCAACCTGATGAGAAGTCCATCATTACTTATGTCGCCACCTACTACCACTATTTCTCTAAGATGAAGGCCTTGGCTGTGGAAGGGAAGCGGATTGGAAAGGTATCACCAGGAAGGCTGAGTCATTGAATATGTGTGTGCCACACTTAGGGTTGGGGGAATAGGAAATCCAGCCTGGGCAAATGGGAGCCGTAAAGATAGACATCCATTTGTGGGTTTGTGGCAGGCTAAGCCGCCAATTGATGAACTTAAAAGCCTAGAATCCGGCCCACAAGGCCATCTTGGAAAATGTAATGGGCCAGCCCGCGTTGCTTCGGCACGGTCTACCCAAGTGAAGATGAAACATCAGACCAGCATGGTCTACGGCTTGAGTGACATCAAGCTGGCCATACCCAGCCAGTCGGCCACGCCCAGTGAGTGGCGTCAAACTGGCTACACCCAGAGATGGGCTGCTAAGGTGGAACGGCGACGTGTTCTCGCCCCCGTGGGTCTGAATGCTAGCGGAGTCCAGCGCAATTCTGCTACTGCACTGGGCAGGTAGCAAAATCGCACGTGGACATGCAAGGGCAATGTTCTGTCGAGCTCTCTGGTAGAATCCTCCCAAAAATGCACAGGTACAAATTTCAGACACACACACACGTTTGAAAATTCAAAACAATGTTCTTTATAATGAAAATTCACTTAAACCAAGCCCACTTTTGGTATAGCCAAGAGCACTCGTCTCCAAACAAACTGGTAATTTGTACAAGTCCCTGATCAGTCCTGTGATACTTATCTTGCAGCTGTGAGGCAATTCACAGTCCTTCTTCTTTCACAAAGTGAAACACAGTTTGCCCTGGTTTAGTTTCAAAGCGGGGGAAAATCAGCACACAAAAGGTCAAAGTCAGCAAAGCAGTCACGAAACACAATGATCAGATAATCCTCCACAATGGCCAAACCCACAGGCTGCTCTTTATAGCAGCTTCACTAACTACCCCAGCCCCACCCAACCACAGGTGGCCTCATTTTCTTTGATAATAATCTCTCAGTTGTTGTTGTTGCCTATGCATCGCTCTCCGCATGCGTGGCTGTATCATTAACTCTTGTTCTGAATCCAAGGAGGAGCTAGATAATTGATCTCCTTCTGAGCTGTCTGCCCCACTCTCCTCCTCCCTGTCACTCATGTCTTCTTGGTCAGAGGAGCCTTCATCAGCAGATTCCACCGAGGGGGGCAAAACAGGCCTGCAGCATGTGGATGTCTGCCCCACATCCACAGTCCTTGGGGCAGGAGCAGGGCCAGAGCTAACCACAACCTATAATAAGCTAAAATCAAATAGTAAAACGTGAAAATATAACTCGTGCAAAGGTTTACATTAAAGCTAATGTAAGATACTGGTATAAAAGGCTTGTTTTTCCCCCTCCCAGAGTCTCCACGCGAGCCCCGGCATCCAAAACGTGCTGCATGGAGACTCCTGAGAGGGGTAGGCCAGTCCTTGGAACAACTGGATAACGTGGGGTTTTTTTGGGGTGGGGGGCAGGTGCTGGATTACGCCATTGAAGCCGACAAGCTGATAGAGAAGTACGAGACTCTGGCTTCCGACCTCCTGCAGTGGATCGAGCAGACCATCTTGACCCTAAATGACCGGAAGCTGGCTAACTGCCTGAGCGGTGTTCAGAACCAACTGCAGGCTTTTAACACCTATCGCACGGTGGAGAAGCCAGCCAAGTAAGTTTCAATAGGTTTGTTGGATGTGCTCTTGCTCCTATCGGGGCTGTCTGGAAGCACGGTGATTTTCCTAACATCCGCAAGGGTCTCGCACCAGGAGATGGAGGGGCCTTGTGTAAAACAGCTGCTTGCATTTAAACATGGGCCTGTTGGTGCCTCTGCTGCTTTTACTTACCATATTTTCCCGACTATAAGATGCACCTTTGTTTTTTGGGGGGGGAAATAAGAAAAAAAAACAGCAGCATCCATATGGCTAGCGTCCTTAGCAGACAGCTTGGAACTCGTATACAGTGTTTCCTCGGTTTTTGCGGGGGATGCATTCCGAGACCACCCGCGAAAGTCGAATTTCCGCGAAGTAGAGATGCGGAAGTAAATACACCATTTTTGGCTATGGACAGTATCACAAGCCTTCCCTTAAGACTTTAAACCCCTAAATTACCATTTCCCATTCCCTTAACAACCATTTACTCACCATTACTACTGGTACTCACCATTGAATAAGACACTTAGTGATCCTGATATTTATAAACATAATTATTTATTAACAATAATTTATTTTTTGTTATTTATTTTCAAAAATTATTGGTTTGGTGATGACATAGGACGTCATCGGGTGGGAAAAACCGTGGTACAGGAAAAAAAACTGCAAAATATTTTTTAATTAATATTTTTTTAAAAACCGTGGTATAGGTTATTCGCAAAGTTCGAACCCGCGAAAATCGAGGGAACACTGTATTAGCTTTGCAAAGCTCCATTTGAGAGGCTGTTTCAGCCTCCAAAAGTTTTTATTTATTTATTTATTTATTTTGTCCAATACACAATGAGGGTTTTAGTGGGTATATATCTATATACACATAGTAAAATACATGATGAAGGTTATGGAGGAGATACTCATAGTAAAATATATCTAAGAAAGAATAGAACATATAGGAATAGAACATATCAATGAAAGAATAGAAGAAGAGATATAATAGGAAAGTGAACACAAGAACAAGGGGACACAATCTGAAGTTAGTTGGGGGAAAGATCAAAAGCAGCGTGAGGAAATATTATTTCACTGAAAGAGTAGTAGATCCTTGGAACAAACTTCCAGCAGACGTGGTTGGTAAATCCACAGTAACTGAATTTAAACATGCCTGGGATAAACATAGATCCATCCTAAGATAAAACACAGGAAATAGTATAAGGGCAGACTAGATGGACCATGAGGTCTTTTTCTGCCATCAGTCTTCTATGTTTCTATGTTTCTATATAGGAATAGAAGAAAGGTATAGGAGATATAGGAGAGCAATAGGACAGGGGACGGAAGGCACTCTAGTGCACTTGTACTCGCCCCTTACTGACCTCTTAGGAATCTGGATAGGTCAACCGTAGATAATCTACGGGTAAAGTGTTGGGGGTTTGGGGATGACACTATGGAGTCTGGTAATGAGTTCCACGCTTCGACAACTCGGTTACTGAAGTCATATTTTTTACAATCAAGTTTGGAGCGGTTAATATTAAGTTTAAATCTGTTGTGTGCTCTTCTGTTGTTGTGGTTGAAGCTGAAGTAGTCGCCGACAGGCAGGACGTTGCAGCATATGATCTTGTGGGCAATACTTAGATCTTGTTTAAGGCGTCTTAGTTCTAGGCTTTCTAGGCCCAGGATTGAAAGTCTAGTCTCGTAGGGTGTTCTGTTATGGGTGGAGGGGTGAAGGGCTCTTCTGGTGAAGTATCTCTGGACATTTTCAAGGGTGTTAATGTCTGAGATGCGATATGGGTTCCAAACAGATGAGCTGTATTCGAGGATGGGTCTGGCGAAAGTTCTGTTGAAGAGGCTGGACAGAACTACATTCGGTGTATAAAACGCACTCAGATTTTCATTCATTTTTGGAGGGGGGGGGGGGGGGATACGTCTTATACTCCAAAAAGTATAATTTATTTTGCCCAATTTATTTTGCACTTAGGTTCACAGAGAAAGGGAATCTGGAAGTTCTGCTCTTCACTATCCAGAGTAAAATGAGAGCCAACAATCAGAAAGTTTACACACCGCGGGAAGGCCGGCTGATTTCTGACATCAACAAGGTGAGACGGTCCAATAATTTCGCAAAGGAGCGTACGGCCGTCAACGGCCTTCAGGGGGTGGGAGGGCTGTGTTTCTCTCTCCGCCAATCAGATTCTGGCTGAGTTTGCACTTTGCGCTCTCAATCACAATGTGGTTTGTTTGGTTATGCTAGTGAACCCAGGCCTGGAAGGTTGTAAACCCTCCTTTACGAGACTTCATAAAAATTGCGAGCCTCTCTTCAGTTATCCGTCCTGCCTTTTATTGCCTCTTTTAGACCAAAAAAAAAAGAAAAGTGCCAATCTTTTAGAAAAACAAGATCACAATATATTCCTGATGTCTTCCGTTGCACATTCTCTGCCACCTTGATTTTCATTTGAAAGAGAACAGCAACCCTTTAAGCAGATAAACAAAGCAAATATTATTAATAGTTGCAAGAAATACGTTAAAAATCAAGTGCCAGTGCTTCTGGATTCCAGTGGAAGCTCTCGGCTAATCATGATTAATGATTAATAGGCTAATCCACTCATTTTTGAAATCTGGGTTATAGTTAAGGCCAAGGCAGGAGACTTAACTTGATTTTGAAAAACAGGGGTTTCTAAGCACATAAAATGTTGCTCGCCTCTGAGGTGCTATTATTGTGATATTTCAACAATTCAAAGTGTTGGTTATGGCCTATAAAGCCCTTCATGGCATCGGACCAGGATATCTCCGGGACCCGCCTTCTGCCGCACGAATCCCAGCGACCAGTTAGGTCCCACAGAGTGGGCCTTCTCCGGGTCCCGTCGACTAAACAATGCCGTCTGGCGGGACCCAGGGGAAGAGCCTTCTCTGTTGCGGCCCCGACCCTCTGGGACCATCTCCCCCCAGAGATCAGAGTTGCCCCCCCACCCTCCTTGCCTTTCATAAGCTCCTTAAAAACCCACCTCTGTCGTCAGGCATGGGGGAATTGAGATATTCCCTTCCCCCTAGGCTTATAAAATTTATGCTTGGTATGTCTGTAGGCATGATTGGTTTCTTAAATTAGGGTTTTTAAATTTAACTTACACTTAAATATTAGATTTGTTTATATTGTCTTATTGTTGTTGTCAGCTGCCCCGAGTCTACAGAGAGGGGCAGCATACAAATCTAATAGATAGATAGATAGATAGATAGATAGATAGATAGATAGATAGATAGATAGATAGATAGATAGATAGATAGATTAGATTAGATTAGATTAGATTAGATTAGATAGATTAGATAGATAGATAGATAGATAGATAGATAGATAGATAGATAGATAGATAGATAGATAAATTCATTCATTCATTCATTCATTCGACTTCTATGCTGCCAAATCGCGAAGGACTCAAAGATAAAAGAAGTCGAACATTTCTAAACTAAAACATTATAAAATTAAACCCCATAAAGATTTTTTTTAAACCAGTCACTATCATACACATGCACAATATTCATAAAATTGGCCATCTAGAACAGTGTTTTTCAACCAGTGTGCCGTGGCACACTAGTGTGCCGCGAGACATGGTCAGGTGTGCCGCGAAGCTCAGAGAGAGAAAGAAAACAAGAGAAAGAAAGAAAGAGCAAGAGAGAAAGAAATAGCAAGAGAGAAAGAAAACAAGAGAGAAAGAAAGCAAGAGAGAGAAAGAAAGCACGAGAAAGAGAACAAGAGAGAAAGAAAGCAAGAGAGAGAGCAAGAAAGAAAGAAAGAAAGAGAGAGAGAGAAAGAAAGAAAGCAAGAGAGAAAGAGAACAAGAGAGAAAGAAAGCAAGAGAGAGAGAAAGAAAGAAAGAGAGAGAGAGAGGGAGGGAAGGTGGGAGAGAGAAAGACATGGAGGTAGGGAGGGAGAGAGAAAGAGAGCAAAAAAGAGGAAGGGAGAGAAAGAGGGAGAGAGAAATAGAGCGAAAGGGAGGAAGAGAGAGAATTTTTTTGTCCAAACTTTTTTTAGCCCCCCCCCCCCCCCCCCCAAATGTGCCCCATGGTTTTGTAAATG